>NC_045139.1:778203-1078203 GCF_008831285.2 Nymphaea colorata
TCTTATGCCATTGTCCACATGAATGTAGGGAGCCACACAATTGGATTCTCCAGGTGCACCAGCTTCAGGCAGAGGCTCTACAACCAGTCCGGCAACGGCGAGCCCGACTACACACTTGATCAAGGCTATGCCGCCCACCTCAGGTCAGGCTGCCCCAAGTCCGGCGGCGACAACAACCTCTTCCCACTGGACTTTGTCACCGTGGCGAAGTTCGACAACTTCTACTACAAGAACATCATTGAAAAGAAAGGGCTGCTCAGCAGTGATGAGATCCTCTTCACCCAGAACAAGGAGACCATGGAGCTTGTTGAGCTCTATGCTGAGAACAATGAGAAGTTCTTTGAGCAGTTTGCCAAGTCCATGATCAAGATGGGGAACATCACTCCCCTCACTGGCTCAATGGGTGAGATCAGGAAGAACTGCAGGAGACTAAACCATGCCCATTACTAGAGAAACAAGGGGAATTTCTTGGTTTAGTTTGGTGTGTGTGTTTGTATGAGAATAATGTATGCTTTCTTTCCATTTGTTCTAGAGAGGGAGAGTTGTCTAGGATTCTCTTGTTGATGTTCTTTTTAATTGTGTCTAGTCTTTATTTGGTGTTTGATGGGAGTAATGCCGATTCTTGCTCCCATTGTCTCTTGATTTATCTGTAATGAAAGGTTGGTTTGGAATTTGGCATCAAAAGAAGATGTTAGGCTTGCGAATTGTAATGGTGATTATGATCTGTAATGAAGATTTTATCACATTCGATCTTTCAATTTTGTCTTTGATACATGTTCCGATTACCTTTCCGATGTCTACAAAAGATTAAAAAATGCTGGCTTTGAGATTTTTGTTTTTTTAGCTCTACCCAACTAATCTACATCTGCTTTTCAAAGCACTTCAATTATTTGAATTCAAAATAGTTACATAGTTGGTAATGAAAATATAATATTTTAGCTTTACAACAAGGATGTTAGCTCTAAGCATTGAATGAAACACAAAGTCCATAGTCATAGAAAACACGTTTTTTTTCGGAAAAAAAAAGCGCTAAAAAAACCTGATAAATTAACTGACCATTTTAAACTAAAAAAAAAACTTTTTTTCAAAAAAATTTAAAAAACAAACGCTTTTTTAATGTGTTTTTCACGTTTTCCAGTTTTTTTTCACTTTTCTCATTTTTTCAGTTTTTTTAATGCCAAACAGTTTTTTTTTTATTTTCTATTTTTTATTTATTGCAGCTCTACTTATCTTTTGATGTTTATATATTAGTTTCTCACTTATTTTATTTTTCCTTATTTTTACTTTTTAAAATTTTTAAAAGTTTACTATATTTTTTTCGTTTTTTTCTCATTTTTTTCAAGCTTGCCATATTATACCTGAGAAAAATCTCGCCGTTTATTTGTGACTTACAAACTTAACCCGACTTGTTGTGGAGCCAAACCATGTCAATGGATCAGAATTAGACACAAAAGCAGAAAGCTAAAGATCCTTTTTCTTGTTTGATCACTTCAGATCTAAGATCCAAGGTAATTTGAAATCCACTCTGCTTCGAAATCACTGTTTTGACAGACCACGCATTTCAGATCCACTATTTTGCAATCCATGGTGAACCCAAAAACTGTCCCTTTGTAGTCCACCTAATAGAGGATCAGAGGAAAGATCTAGATATCTTATCTAGATCCAAGTAGAGCTCAGATTACCACAAATCCTAGATCCAGATTAGTATCCAAAAAATTCGTGGTAGTAGGGATGTCAATGGGTCAGATTCAAGCTTCATCAAGTCAACAAAATTAGATTTGGATTTAGATCTGAATGTCTACATCAAGTCAACAAAATTAGATTTGGATTTAGATCTGAATGTCTAGACCCCACTGACATAGACATGTGATCTCTAAGAACCAATTCAGGATAAGATTGAAGTCCACACTACCATGTACACAAACAATGCCAACTTGCCCCCTTTCAAGATGCATGCAAGTGGAGGGTCACTTTCTTTCTTATTTTGCTGCCCACATGGTTGCACGTGTATCTCACATGTTTCTATGTTTGCATATGATATATACATATATATATATATATTCGTTTGGTAGTTGAAATACTTTATAAGTGATTAAAGCATATTCATGAAATATTAGAACTAAATATTCACATAAACAAGATGTTTCACTTATACTTGGTCCCATAGGGTCATATTTTTGCAATAAAAGAATAAAATGAATTTCCTTTGGTATTGGTGTTTATTGGAACATTGGCTGGTATAAACTCTGCATCAATTAATTCAAGCCCAAACAAGTTATTGAAAATGATGACTTAGAGAGTGTTTTGCAATATAAATATTAATATAGTGTTTTATAAATCTATATGATGTATTATTAAACTAGAAACAAAACATTTCTCTAGCGACGACAAAAATATGAAAAATAAATCATCTAATAACCAAAATATACATCTCTTTCCTAAGATATTAAACCTATTTTCCCTCTAAGACAAGAATACACGCCATTTAGGAAAACATAAGATATTGCCAGCACTTGAAATGTCCATGAGTGCACATAAAACGAGTCGAATATGTGCCATAATGGTGAAAACCTGGTCTTAATACTTCCAACTCTAGATTGAATTTGTTTTCTTTGATCTTATTTCGGACCACTTAAGCTTACTGGAACGGTTGTTTTAGCGTGGTTATCATTTTTCTTTTCACTTTGATTCAGATGTAAAAATAATAATAATAATATTAACCGAGAAAAACTGTTATTTTTTGAGTTTTATATGCACCAAAATGCATAAATTTTAAAAATATTTTATTAATTTTTTTATAATACTAAAATCTCTCTCTCTCTCTCTCCCCTTTTCAACGCCATCATCATCTGCCTCGGGGCATCTTTTTTTCCCCATGTGTCGGCATCACTTTGACCACTACCATTATTCTCTCCTTTTTCCTCTCCCCCCCCACCCTTCCTCCTTCATATAAAAGAAAATAAATTATAAATAATATCCCCAGAAATCCAAGCTTTCATTCACATTTCAAATAGACTCGAACGCCAAATTTAATATTGCCGTCTCGTGCTTACTTAATAGCAAGCAAGTCATTTGTGGCTAATCCGCCATAACAAATAATATATTATGGCGTTTATTCTATTGAATTTCTGTATTCTATTTCACATTGTAATTGATTCTTTATATTATTAACATAAAATCTAATCTTTGTATGTAATTTGAACTGAATCGTTATGACTTGTTTTGGATGAGCAGACAGAAGCCTTCCTTTTTTTTCCTCTCTTTCAAGATCTAAATCTACATCAAGACTTTAGCGAACTTAGGATTGTTCCCTTCAACTCAAACTGAATTGTCCGTAAGACCAAATTCAATTAAAAAATGACATATGAAATTCAAATTTAACTGATGACGACCAGATCTCACTTTCTTTGTCATCTTTGATTAAATGGCTTTTCAAGTTCGATCAAGTTAAACAATTGGCTAATTTTGGTTAGGCGGAATTTAGTGTATATTTATCGTTTTATGAGAAGTCTTTTTTGTTACTTTTGCCCTTATGAAAGGGGCCTTCTCATTTACTATCACGGGTATCTCTGCCATTTTCTTGTTTAGTAATTTTGTAAAAATAAGACCCATATGAGGAAAAAGAGAAATGTGAGATCCAATTTTAACATTACCGCCAAAATCCGAGCCCCTAAATGGACATTTATTTGTCGCTGTTTTTTAATTTGGCGGGGATGGGGACAAAATCCCTATTTAAGAGTCGTCTCCTTCGCTCCTCTTCATTGTTGAGAGGGGGAGGTGGAAGCGTCAGTTGTAGCTGATCGACCGTTTGTGTTCTTCATTTTAGGGTAAGAAATTCTTCCTTTTTCTTTACTCTTTTTCTCTTTCTATGCCTTTCGATCTTTTTTTTTTCTTTGTTGTGAATGTTTTCGAGTTTGTTTTGTGTTTCCTTTGTCTCGTTTCTTCCTCCCCTCTCTTTTTTGGGCTTCTGATCTAGTTTCTATCCGCTTCATCGGAGCTAATTTCATGGTGTTTTTGGTGTTGCGTTCTTTGAAAATTGTTTCGATGATTTTGTTTCTGCTTCTTGGGTGTCAATTGGGATTTGGGTTGCTTTTTCATGTTGTTGATATCGGTATTTTCATAGTTTTATGGTTCCGCGTTTTTTGGTTTGGATTTTTAAGGATTGGGGTTTGGGCGGATTGTGCGAGGTTCTGGGTGGTTTGTTTTCCTTCTTTCAGGTTTTTCCAGATCTTCTAATTTTGCTTTAGAGGAGGTAGGAAGCCAGAAAAAGGGAAAAAAGGTTTCTGGCGTCTGTGGTGGTACACCCACACACGTAGATAAGTTGTTCCATCTCCGTCCACTTCTGCTATATCCATCTTATCTCATTAAGTGGGTTAAATCCAAACCCTTGTGTTGCTTTTTCTCGCTTTATACCTCTTCTTGTGTTTTCAATGTTTTTTTTGTTTTTTTGTTTTTTTAGTGATGCACGTAATATTTTGCTCTATTTTTATCTCTCTGTATCTGGCTCTTTCATGTCACTTTTCTGTAGTCGGCACTTCAAATCATTCTTTACTGTTACTTGCCCTTTTTGCCACTGGTGATGGTTCTCTTGCCTGTTGCATGTATAGAATCGAAGCTGTACTTGGTGATGCTTTTTGTTCCCTTCTTATTGTTGTTTAAACTGAAGTCGTTCTCTTGGTACTAGAACTGACTGGCCTTTTATCATTTGCTTCTGTTAATTTGACTATGTTTAACTTCCAGTAGAGGACCTAGGAATGCTAGGGAATTCTTTATGGGAGAACGCATGATGTTTTGGGTATAGCACGAACCCTACCTTTTTTAATATATCCATTTGTCTTTTGAAGCTTAGTATGATGATATTTGGTCTAATACAGTTCTATGGGTTTATTTTTCTCCACATCTTCATGTGGGAGGTATTGATAACATCATTTATACGTGAAAATACAGGTTACCTTAGCAATCTCGGAGTTCTATCAGAGTTGCTGCAATCTTAGTGTTTAGTTGGAATATTATGGCTAAGAATGTACATTCTTTATTAAGACATCCTCGAATAGTGTTTTGCTTTCCAACTTAAGAGATTGGATGATTCTGTCCTGTTGTGCAGACTGTGATTAAGGGATATGTCCTCTCTTTCTGGTGTTGCTTGAATATCCCACAAGGCAGCTAGCATCAACTGGAGATGTGCTTAAGAGTATAATACTCATCAAGTTTTAGACTAAGTGTTAATCTATTGTAAAGCATTCGTTTGGACAGCTTCAGGTTTGAAGCAAACATAAAATATGTCGCTGCCTGAAAAACAGGAGGTTTCTATTTATCTTCCCTGTGCATTCACTTCAATGTGTTATTCAAGATCTTCCTTTTTGAGCTGAATATTGACACTGAAGCTTCTGATTGCAGTCTGTGATGAATCACATGGGTTGGAATTTCAGCAACTCTTTAGTAAATATGCCTATTAAGAAAAGGAGGGTGCCTTTGATGATGACAGCTGCCCCATCTGCTGCGGGAGTTTCAGATCAAGCTCATGTGCAAGAACGGAAACAGGAGTCACAGTTCAGGTCAACATCAGGCATAGTGGAGCATAAAAGAGTTTCAGAGCCTGGAGTTAGCAATGAGGGCAACTCTGTCATGGAGATAACTGGCCCTTCTGTGGAAAAGGGGGCATCAGAGGTTGTAAATGACATTGAAACAAGTGGAACCGGATGTGTTTTGGTTGATACCAAATGTGCACCAAATCAAGCAGATGTTGTCGGAGAAAGGAGCTTATCAGAGAATAATAGTAATATGGTTCAGGAAACCGTAGATCATGAATCAAGGTCCAAGCTTGATCTTGTCTCTGAGAAGGCTAGCATTGCTGGTTCTTCTGCAGTTTCTGCTGGGATCTTTAGATCCATGGACTTGAGCAGTGACCTTAATAATAGAGAAGAAAGCACCAAAGCTAAAGATGATTTCCACTGTATTCCAGGTCAAAGAAGTCAGCACGTTCTTGCAGAAGATGCTGAAATGGAAGGTAGTGAAGACCTATCTTGCATACAATCAAGGGAAAGTAGGTTCCACTGGGATTTGAATACTTCTATGGAAACATGGGATGAACCCTCTACCGTCACAGGCTGTAACCCTAGATCTGACATAAGTAATCAGGTGGGGAACAGTGGAACGTTTGAAACTGAGCAATCAAATAACAAAAATTATGAGGTTGAGGAAATTTTCGAGAAAACAGAAGTTCATTCAATGTCTTTGAATCAAATGGTTAAAGGATCAGAGTACTCTTCTGGATATGGTGATGATGTGAAGAGATCGGAGGCGCCTTTTGCTTCTGATGATCTTGCTTCCAGCCAGGGTTTAGGTTGTCATTCAGATGAAGACAAAGCTGTTGCAGATGATATGCATAAGATTGCTACTGATGCAGTTGTGCATGTAACTCAGGCTGACAATCTTCTGGACCTTAATAAGGAAAAGGTATCTGCCAATGAAAACATCAATGCTGATTATTCTAGTTGCCCTGCCACTATGGGAAATCCATCATCTGCCTGTACAATGAGTTCTGATCAGGTTGGGGATTTTCTGGGTTCAGGCAACTGTTCACAGAAATCAGGAATTACTCAAACATGTCAGTCTGAAGGATTTAAATATTCGACAAGTATTAAAAAAAAGGAAGCGGCTTTTCTTTGTGCAGAAGCTCATTCTCATAATTCATCTAGTGAGCCAAGCCAGAATATTGAGTCTTCTGGTGGCAAAAACATGGTATTGCAATCAAAGTTATTAGTGACTGCAGACTGCAAAATAGGTGTGTCGTCTACCAGTGTTCCTACCAGCTGTGCAAATGGTGTTCCTATAATGATTTCATCTGATGAGGCTCCCAAGACCCTCTCCTATCCTTTAGCACATCCAGCTATGTCTGTTGATAGTGCACCTATGTCTTATGAGGATGAGAAGATTAATATTTCTGAAGGTATTCTTGATGAAGATCCCTATGACAGTGAATACGAGTCAGATGGTTGTCATGCTGCTGGTAGTGGTACGCAACATCTGTCTGAACGGCAAGATGAAGACGACTCTCCCTATGAGGAAGGTGAGCTCAGGGAAACAATCAGAGTGCCAGAGGATGAAGAACATGAAAAGAACATCGATAAGAAGTTTTGTTCTTCTGCATCTGTAGATGAGAATGGTCCTTTTTGCACAACAGAGGAGAAAGGCGACTGCAGGATTGTTGTCTCTGCTGGAAAGGAGGATAATCATCATGGCAGTGATGTGGGCAATGTAGTCCACGAAAAGGGGAATGATCCTGCTATCCTTCCGGAGTCACATGTGCAGGCATCTATAGTGAACAAAGAATCAGTTACAAGCTTTGCCATCCTTGGTTCTACCGAGGCTGGTAAAGTAATGTCAGAGGATCATGCATTGAAAGATTGCTGTCTCGGCGAGCAGGTAGTAGAGACAAAGTCTGATCAAGCACATAGTGCAAGTCTGGAGACTGTGACGGAGGATGGTCAAGTTGGGACCTCTGTGCAGCTGAAGACTGTCAGGCATTGTAGCTCAGCAGAAGCAACTAAATCAGATTGTTCAACAATGAAATCCCCTGTGAGGGACGAAGTCCTCAAGGAACCTAGAAGAAGTGAAGAAGTCAGTACACATCCTGCTGGCAAGACTAGTAAAAGCCGTATCATTAGTCTAGGTCGGCCTTCAGATGGATCATCAAGGGATAAAAGGGGGTCCATTTCTAATGCCACACCTACCCGAATTAAAATGGAAAAGTGTATTGATAGTTTATCCAGTAAAGATAAAGTACTTGTTCAAGGGAACAGGTTTTGCTTCTTGTTCCATGCATTCTTTGTGTACCCCTCTCAGTTGGACTTCTAGTTCTCTCCAATTAACGTGATTTATTTGTTCGTTTTTTGTTTACAGAGATGAGATGAACAGAGACTCGAGCTCAAAATTTAAAAAAGACAGAAACAAGGAGAGGACATTTGCGGGTACAGTATCTGACAGCCCACGCTTAAGAGGGAGAGTTGTTCATCCTGATGATACAAGTGGCAGCTGGGATTCAGATCAACAATACACAGCTGAGCGTCAAAATGGTATAACAGGCTTTAGAACCATGGGATCAAAAAACGCTGCCATAGCTGCAGCAGCTAAGCTTGAAAGTGATGGCTTCATTGTCGCGCCTGATGGAACCATTGTAACAGAGCGGACAGGGGCAAGAGTAAGATCTGAGGCTAAGGCCGTTAATATCTCATCACAGAGTTTCCATATGCGACAACAAAGAAGATTAACAGCAGCAAGGGAAGGTGAGATGCCATTTGACATGCAAATGGCTCGTCGTTCCGACAGGTGTAGGAATCCAGATGCAGAATTTCATGAATTTGGCAGCGAGTTGGTTGTTCCAAGACGTGGAGCAAGGTTTCTCGAAGGCGTGCCCAAGGATACACATGGCCAGGCTTTCTCCCGTCTTCACTATGCTTCAGCTGATGACAGGCCCCTTCGTAGGGGAGAGCGGAGCTTTTCGCCTGTTGGAAGAATGGGTTCATACAATCCTGGTAGAAGGTCTCCACGTAGATTAAGGACACGTTCTCCTCAGTTGTGGCTGTCGCCCAGAAGGCGGTCTTCTGAGAGGTCTGATGGATGTCATTCTCCTGTTCGTTGTCGATCACCACCACCTTTTAAGTTCGGACATGGTTTTGAAAGACGAAGGTCACCTTGCCAGGGCAGTTCTTTCCCACATGATATGATGGACATGTGTGCATCAACTAGAATGTATAGATCCTCCATACCAAGACGGCATGAAGAAATAAGAGACATGGCTCCCATGGATCGTAACAGAGTCTTCATTCCTGATAGGGTTCCATCTGGAAGGTTGTCACCAAGGAACATGCGCAGGTTTGCTCGAGTGGATTCACCTGAGAGGATGGACATTGAGAAGAACTGCAGGCGTTTGCTTCCTGGGCGTTTTAGAGAGTTTGCTAATGATGCCAGAGAAACAGGTTACAGAAGGTTTTCTGATGAGGGAGTAAACTTTGTTGAGAAGCGTGGACCTGTGCGTGCTGTTAGGCACTTCGATGTTGAGGATGTTGAAAGGGTCGGTGTTCTTGAGGATGATTACGACAGCTCTTACGATGCCATTCGGTCTGAGGTGAATGTCGACTTTCACAGAAGCAGCTCGAGGGATTTTGGCAGGGGCATAAAGAGCCGGTTGGGTACGTCCCCGAGGAAAGAGAAATTCAGGGAGGACAGAGACGATGGCCCTGAGTATTCAAGACGATGCTGGCGCCATGATGCAGCCGGTGTTTGTCATGATGATGTTATCATGTCTAAGCGGAGAAGATTCGATGGGTAATGCCCAGTGGATATCCCTGATTCTTGGTGCTATCTATGCAAGCAGAAAGCTACTTGATCTGAACTAGGTGAAGTGTTTTTCTGTGCAACAGTCTGTGATATGGGGCTTTGGTCTAAAGCTGCTTGCCCTCTACAAGAGCGAGGTCTCCCCCTCATGGATGGAAGTATGTGCCCTTGTTCTATCTATCTGCTTCTTGAACTGCATCCTCGTGAACAGATGGTAAATAACATGAAATGGGTAAACTCGTTCATTCTCAGGTCGTTTTCTTGCTCACTTGGCTGCACCAAGATGGAATGGTGGCTGGAATGGGCTTGCACACCATATGAGGAAATGTTTTGAGCACTCCCGTGTTCGTGTTCTGGATTGCTTGCTGAACGATCGTTAAGTGAGGGATATGGATGAAATGGAGTTGGAGAGCCACCTTTGAGGTCCATCACCAAAACTAATCTTGAAACTAAAACAGAGATAAAAGCCTTGAAAGTTTAGGTGCTGAAGTTAGACTACCAGAACGGTTTTCTCAGTATTGGCGACTGCGGTTCTGGTGCTGATCATGTTGGACAATGGATTTGAAACTGATGTGTTTTTTTGGATACTGTGCAAATATTTTTCCTTCATTTCTGAGAAGGAAATGTACCCAGATAAGATTATTTTATCTGAAACAGTCTGGGGAGGGAAAACACTCAGATGAGATTTTTTTTTATCTCAAGCAAGTTCAGCAGCCATGTGAGGCTTGAGAAACTTTTGCAGAAGAAAACGACCGCAGAGTGGGCTACTTTTCTCACGTGAATCCTCCCATTTTTGAATCTTTGGGACCACGCCTCTTTATAGGGGAATCTGCGCATGGAGACAGTCAAGTCCAACCTCTTTTGTCGTGCATCTTTATGTTTGCTTCAGGCGAGGCCATCTCTGGAACTAGATGAATTTGGGGCGATGCGTTATTTTGCAGAAATTGTTTACTTAGATGTTTGACTTCGATATTTTCGACAGTACGAAGTCCCCAGAGGCCAAGCAGAGAACTGACGCTTAGAGTCTCGTTATTCTGGCAGAAGGGTTCGTGGGATCGAATATCCCTTCAGCGCATTCTAAAAAGTTTAACTTAAATGTGTAAATGAGATCCAAGATCCATAAGCAAATATGCATTTTCTAGGGGTGCTAAGAGGTTTGCATTTCCTGGTATGTTCTCCAAATGGTGATTTGAGGGGCCTGTTTGTCAACAGATGAGGACAACAATGGTGAGGGAAATTGTTAAAATTTGGACATGGTCAGTCGTTGAAGTACATTTTACGAGCTCTACTCTGGTTTTCATGTTTGTTGGTCCACTGTGCCTGCAACTTGGCTTTAAGCTTTTCAAACTGAACATGGACGGTTGGTAAACTATGGATGCTAATAAGCCTTTTAAGATGGATTTTGGAGGGTGCAGTGTACTAAAGATTTTACAATCATGAAAAGCGATTGTTGAAGAGCGCTGGTTGAGATTGAAAAATCATGGATGCAAACAGAGTGTTTCCTTTCTCGAAACGAAAAGAGGGGTGGTCTTCTTCCTGCCGCTGTTTGTAACACCTTGGCTTCGTACAATCCCTGCACAATGCTCTTAGGGCAAGCCCAAGGACATAGGAGGAAGGGGGTACGTCTTCCTCTAATTTAATTGCTTGAAACCAATACGGCTGCACGGTCAGGAGGATTGCCATAAGGTGCTTTAGAGGCAGAGTTATCTAAAATAAAAGTGAACAAGAAAGAACCAACAAACTAATGCCAAAATAAACACCTAATCTTTTATTAGAAAGCTTACAATGGGAGAGAAAACCATGAAAAGAAGGTTGTCATACAACAACTTGTGAACATGCAAGTGTCTTCTAAGAGGGAGAGAGAGAGAGAGATTCTCCTGTGGGGAAAAAAAAAAAAAGAACACTTAAAATGGATTCCACAACTTTATGAGTTTGTTCCTTCAAAAAAAGGACTGAAGGAAACTTCCCCACAAAGAACGCTTCTAATTATGGAAGATCCATAAACTTATCATTCACGGGGACATAGCATTGATAAGTGGATCAATAAACTCTTCGGTGCAGTCTGGTACTTCAAATCCCTCGTTATCTTTGAGTTTTAATCAGTTGGAGTTGAGCACTCTTCCTGTCTAATGTCCACCGTTGAAGATGTCTTAGCAGGCTTGAGCCTCTAATGGAGTTTTGGCAAACGGCCATATTCCTTCATCTTCTTCTGACGCCTCCACTGCCTTCTTTTCCTTCAGTTTCTCCTTTAAGCTCTTTTCTGCTGTCGCCATAACCAGAAAATACTGGTTTTTCTAGGAAGGAAGCAAAGTTACGGAAGGCGGCAAAGTTGGAATTTTAGGATTAGAGAAGAGAACCACTAGAAAAAGTTACGGGAGGCGGTAAGTTAGAAAACTTGGATTAGAGAACCGCTAGAAAAAGTTACGAGAGATGACAAAGTTAGAAAATTTGGATTTGGGAGCCATTAGAAAAATTTATGGGAGGCGGCAAAGCTAGAACATTTGGATTTTCGAAGCGCTAGAAATCGAAAGATCAAATAGTAAGTCCTTAGAAATTAGCTGCTTCTTCCTTTTCTATCAATGTTATAATCTTAGCTTTTAATAGAGGTGTAGGGAATAGCTTCTGGCCCATGCCATTCTACAAAAATTGTTGCATTTATATATTACTACCTTCTTAATTTTTTTACTTATTTGCATATGGTTGCCCCATAAAATTTAAAATTTAAACTCTTAGTACCCTTTAGCTAGAAATTTCTAGCTCCTCCACTGGTTTAGATTAGTATTTTTTTCTTTATAGGAAAGTGCAGTTAGCTAGATTTTTACAAATTTAAGATAAAAATGCAGTCCTTATAATGAATCTTGACTTCCTCCTACTTGAAGTTCTTTAAGCCTAACCCTATAGCCAGGTGGATGGTGTTTCTTTTTATCACTGGGTTCAACATGATTTGATCATGGTTCATATGTGCAGCTAGGAATAGCTAATTAGTCTAGCTTTATTGGAGGTGCAGTTCAATTGGTTTCTAGTTTTAACTGGAACTATGTTCTTTATTGGCAAGCAGGTTTATGCTTTCCAGTTTAGCTAAGAGGTGCAATCTTGAAATTGAACTCCAAGACTTCCTTTAACTTGGAGGTCATAAGTCTAATATCCTATTTAGGTGGATGTTATGGCTTTTAGGTTCAACATGATTATGCTATGACCCATGTGTTCAACTTGGAATAGCTGAACAATCTAGCTTCTACTAGAAGTGAAATGAATAGGTTTCTGGTTCTAATTGGTGCCAATATTGACAAGGAGGTTTAGGTAGATTTTTACCTGTTTATGCTAAAACATGAAATCCTAATAAATCTGGACCTGCTTCAACTTGAAGGTCTTAAGTCTAAGGCCTTTAAGTGCCCAACACGTGGACAGTGTTGCCAAAGGTGTTTTCTACAACTCATTTGTCTTGAACTGCAGTCATTGCAAGTTAAACTTGTTCTTCTGAATGTGTAGGTGAATTTAGTCAACCTCATCAGGTGGTCTTGAATTATTAATCCACAATTTTTTGGGACAATGCCACTAGGAAAAAGAAGACTTCAAATATTTTATTGGTGTCCATTTTAATCCCTCCATTAATAAGTAAACTTGTGGTAAGAGTAGAATATTAGAACCTTAAGGGAACAATGTCCAAGCAGGAGATGTAGATTCTAGTCAGTGATCATCTAAGAACTTTTCTTGCTTGATACTTTTGTCTTTTAATTGATTAGATCATAAACATTTGTTTTTCACATGTAACTGCTAGGAATTGCCAAAAGGATCTCACGTTCCAATGAATGTAAACCTTTAGTTTTACTCGCCCTTTTACAACGCCTAATGTTGCCATGTAGTGTTTCAAACGGACATTTTGGACAATCATAAAAAATAGATATAACAAGTTTTCTCTTGCTCTTAATGCATCATGTGGCAACCATACCATCAAGAGAAACATGAGCCCACCCCATTTTCATTGAACCCTTTTTGTGCCAAACAACTCATCCATTTTAAAAAGTTGCGAGTAAACTTCCAAATTTGTGGATCTTGTTTACTCATATTCTTGTTTAAGCCAAACCTTTTCTGTAAAGAGAAAGTGATATCTGGGAAAATGTGGCAATTTTGGAGAGTGCACAATAAAATCTTAAAGATATTCCCAGAAAGCAGATAGGACTGGTGACATGTCCGGCAGGTACCTACTTAGTCACTGTTTTATACTTTTCCCGGGAAAGATGCCTTTGAAAACCAAAGTTGGCCTGTAGCAAAATGTTTTGCTTATGGGCAATTACGGGTGCTTATTTTCCTATGATGCATAAGGGATATAGGAATAAGTTACAGAGAAACCATAGATTCTCTTATGGCACAATATGTTGTTTTCTTTACACGCTTCGAAAAGTAAGAAAAGGAGAAGGCACTTTTAGAAAAGTTGGTAAAATAGCAACAAGGAACCAAGACTATTGACACTTATAAGTTTCCTACTCGTGTTAATGCTAAGAATTCCCATTTCGTTCTCTCTCTCTCTCTCTCTCTCTCTCTCTCTCTCTCTAGAGTAGATTCTTCATCTATATTATCACTGTTCATCTTTTTCCTGCAGGAAAATTGTTTTCGGATCCACGTACAACTAACATTCAAAAGGAGAAGACCAACATCATACTTGCTTTTCTGGCAACTAGTGCAGTCACTTTCAAGATTTTGATACCATTCATCTCTTTCGTCTTCTTGATAGATTATATGTCATTCTTGACGGTAATGGTCCTATTGAACATCTGTCTTCATCAAAAGATAGTCTTGGATGAGTTGATTAATATTTGTCAGCAGAATGGGGATTTGTTAGGCAAGGAATAATGGCAATCTAGAAACTGACAAGACCAAAAACTTGATCTTAATCCACCTATAGTTAAATTTTGTCTGTATAAGGTAATTTGATTAGGCGTGAACTGGTTTTTACTAATTTAAAAATAAGATGAGATCGAAAGAACTGGCTAAGTCTAACCTACCAATTTGCTAAATTGCAGCGAATTCATCATCGGTTGTCTCAAGGCGTAACTTTTTAGTTTTTTCTAGTGTCATATTAGATTATTTCTTCTTCAAAGACTATTAGTTGTGAGCATATTTTATAGCTCAAAAGTTTCACAGCTAGACTCATTACTATACCAAATTACATCAATAATTGACATCAATAATTTTTCTTCAAAAAAGTAGGCTTCTGATTTCTGGTTGCACTGAAAAAGGATAATTGATGATGATATTGCCCTTCTCCGCTCTTGCAGCAGGGATCATTTTCTGCACGCACTCTGAACAAGAAACTTCTTATCTTGGAGCCTATGAGGGCCAAAAGAAAAACATCTTTTTGAATCTCGTGCTTTCAGTCTTGCTTGTTGTATGATCAACACTGCAACTCTTTGGGCACATATTGAAGTGGAAAGAAACGAATCTGTTCATCATATATGTTCTCATATGAGAAGTATTCCCTTTGTTGGTAGTAAAAACGGAAAGGAGGAAGAAAGGAAAAGGAGGAAGAAGGATACTGCAATTTGTCGTATCAAATCTTGCAGAAATGGGCATTTTCACTTAAAAACTTGAACTTAAAAAAATACGAGAAATCCTCTCATTTAGGGTGACACTCCTACCTTCCCCCATTTCCTATACTGAAGTTCAACTAAACCCCGTAATACTATAATCCATACACACACACAGAAAGAGAGAGTGTATATATATCTTTCTTGAGATATGCAAATTAAATAAATATGATGACTATACTTACTAATGATGAATCATCCAATCAACTTACTTAGTCGTTTAGCAGGTGCCACATCCATTTCTAAAAGGTTGAATGGCAATTATTATTCTAATTTTGAAAAGTTAATTTACATATAGCGCTTTATAAATCATCGCTAAGTTATTTAAACAACTTATTACGCATAGTTTTCATACTTATTTAGTATGCTTATTCTGACGGGCACAAAGCATGCTTCATCCCGAGAAGAAATGAAATATGTGACATTCAGGACTGAAATCATTGATACCACAATTAAAATGTTTGAATAAGATGATCTATGATTGAGGTGCAGCCAACTGTGAAAAGAGGAAGCCACGGAGGCATCGACACCTGTCCGGATAACCGCCATGCCGGCAATGAGGTGACTCACCATGGATCTTCTTGCATCACCCACAAGCTTCTTTCAAGTTGGCCAACTCACATCCACATTGACAGCTCAATCATGGAAGGACAGTGTCACTCTCTCTCTATCCTTTCCCACCACCTCCATGTGCTTCCACACCGCCCCATGTCATGAATCTCAATCTCTCACCCATCTCATGTGCTTCCAAACCGCCCATCCATCAGACTCATCCTCCTTCTCAATCCTCTAGTGATCAAGGTCAGATCTTCTTATCCAATGGCTTTTAACTATGCTACCTGCATTTGTCATGATGTCGACATTGATTGAGAAACATATGCGATCTACTTGGACTATCAGTTGGAAGTTTGCATTTGCTTTGAATGGTGGTTTTGATTTTTCCAATTTGAATTGAGTTTTTAGTTGAGTCTTCGCCATATCTTGGAGCTGTGTTTAGAACTTTTGGGGTTCCCATTAACCTAAAGATAATCACCATGAAGAAGTTGCAGGAGTTTTCTCTTGGTTCTTTTTGTTTTGTAGATCTTTCATGGATCATACATTAAAGGTCTCATACCTACCGTTCTCTTATATATATATATATATAATTCACGTGCTTCTACACCATATCATGATAATCTAATATAGGAATCATGTCCAGTCACTTACTGGGGCCGTATCTTCTGATACAATAAATATAACTATAACAGTTGCATTAAAGCTAGATGTGATTGCGATGCATAATATTTCGTGTTCAACATTTGTCTTTTGAATTTTTTCATGTTCTTAACGTGAATGTTTTCCTTCCTACTTTTTCTGTTGTTCAAATTTGTTTCTTCAGCATTTAAGTCCATCTTGCACCTACACTGGACCTAGGGTTGCTGTAGTCCTGAACAAATATCGAAATACCTCTCTCTCTGTTTTGTACACTCGCGTACGCGCCTGCAGGCTCACACACACACATTCTAGTGGTCAGTACTGAATAAACCATGCAATCTTTTTCCGGCATTTTGCAGCGAACCCAGAGATCCTGGTTCAGCCATGCTTCTTTTTCCAACTTGAACAAATTTTAGCACCCTCGTTTCTTGATTAAAAAGAGGAGAAGGGAGTGGCGTTTTCTCTCTGATCTCATGTTTACCCCCACCTTCTCGCCTAAATAATGCTCTATGAATCCTGCTCTTGTCTTTTCAGCTTTTATCATGCTTTTTTTAATGCTAATGTGGTCCAAGTTCGGAGGGAGATGGAGAAAGAGAGGTTGCTTGGGAACGAATCTTGCCAAGTTGGAAGAGAGATGGAGAAAGAAGAAGGAATCTCACCAATTTCAGAAGGCCACCACAATATGGAAATTTCTGTAAGGTGCAAGCAAATTAATAGGAATCATTTTCTGGATAAGCCCGGAAGTTTAACATAGGTCACGTAAACAAGTAGTTTTGTGTTTGATCTAGGTATTACCAAGTTCCATCGCCAGATCTGGCTTAATTGAGCTCCACCCAAGATTTGAAATTGGATGAACTGACCCCCAAACCGAACCCAGATCCAACCGATCAAGAAACTGAGCTTTTATACGCATACAGGGATCAGATTCTTGGTTAATGTTCATATGCAAAAAACTTCACATAGAACTCGAAGTCCGGATATGTTCTGTCGATCCAGTTTTGTTTGCGACATTCAACCAAACATTCACGGATGCAGTCAAATACCAAACCTGAACCGTTTCTGTAATCAAAAAGTTTGAAGGTAGACGGGAAAAAGTGGATTTATTTTTCCCGATAGTCTTCCTGTACCAAACAATTTGCACAGAGTTGTTCATAGTTGGGGTGAGACCCACAAAGGTGTTGTACGTTATCACAGATTCTTCTGCCAGGCAGGCATGGGCGGCGGTACAAGACAAGCGCATACTGCCTGTTCTTTGTTGGATACTGCAAATACAGAGGAATGCACAATTCCTCTCTCTCTCTCTCTCTCTCTCTCTATATATATATATATATATATATATATATATATATATATATTAGGTGAAACTGGTGCCCTAAGTCCTAATCAATAAACTTGACAGAATCATTGCAACCAAGTCATGTGCAGAGTGCGATGTAAGGAGTAGCTACTAAAAAAACTAATGAAAACAAGAAGCATGGAAACGTAGCTCCTTACTATTAACGCTAGTCTGGAGCTCCAATTCTAAATAAGGGAAAGGTTGGCATCGACCACAACCAACCTTGAAACAAACCCACATCCTACCAGAACAGTAACGGCCCTATTTTATGTGTGTGTGTGTGTGAAAGAGGAGAGAGACTCTGACGTGACATGCTTAGTGGGAATCACTGTAGTCAAATAACCATGTTCCAGGTGATGCCAAACTTGTCTTTGTCAGACAATTTAATTTTTCAGTGATTGCATCATTACGATAGACACTGTTCTATATAAACTGTCCACAGGAAAATACCATAAAAACCATGGGTTATTAACTGTGTCGCATCTTGTCTCTTGCTTTTCACTGGATCAGCTTGCTCCATGAACCACAGTGAAAAACTAAGTTGCATTTCCTGACAATTTATGATCACAAGAAAGTGGAATGCATAAAACTAATGCATGAAGACATTAACAAAATTTAGATTAGGATATATGGGACTGCTTTGGACTTGGAATCAGTGGCACACGTTATTACTGTATGTTTGAGAAACATATCATGATATTCTAACTAGAAAAACTTGCTGAAATCTACCTATAGTCTGCCAAGTATGCAATTTGCAGAACAGATGGACAAACACGATCCTGACTGACTCAGCACAGGTCCTGCTTCAGCTTTAACAGATGCATTAAACCTGATGAAACGTTTCATGGACTTCAACTATGTACAACATGCATCTAAGGGACAGTTTAGTCATTTCTGATGGTTTGGAAGAAATATTCGAATCCAGGTTGGTCAAGTTGGTATTTAGCAAAGAACAAATGGGCATTGAATAACAAGAGAATCAGCAATCATACACAACGCAGAACATATAGTGAGATGAAAAGAAAAGTAGCCTTTTTACATGAAAACCGTAGTACCATCTCATCTTTATGATATTGTTCTATCAGCTATCCAACCATAATCCAATATTGTTTTATATGAGTTTCCATCTCTTGAGATGGTGTAATGTGCAGCCTGAACGACAATCTGCAACTTAAGATTTTCCCCTTCTGAGATCTCTCAGCAACTCAATTTCTGCATACTGCATCAAAAACTGCTGGACAGAGCATGGAAGCTGAAACAACAGTCTCGGGAATTGGACATCAAAAAGTAAGTAAAATCGCAATGTATTCTGCTTCCAGATATGAATCAATTTGTTTTTCCACGACGTTATGATCGTCTTCCATGTTTATGGACTTTCTGTCTGTAAACTGTAAAGTATGATATATCTGCATGTTAACTTATTTGAAGAGGAGCAGATTATAGTCTTATAGATGCACCATTTTCTTCTTTACGGTCATTTTGGATCCCAAAACATATTTCATTTTTCAAGTTAAAGTAGGTTAAGCTAATAATACTGCACGAATTTCCGTTTGTCCTTCATTTTACTCCATTGAATGTTACAAGAGACAAGAAGTGTTTTTTTTTTTTTTTTTTTAGCAGCATGCTATTTCATCTGGCAATCATCATAAAGCCTCCTGATTATATGAAGGACAAATTCTGGGTTGTCTTATTTTCCTGTGAATTTTTTGTGCAAAAAATGATCAACAAATATCAACTTTTTAACTTTGTATCATGATCCGGGCAAATGAAAGCACTCCTTTTACATGTGCTACCTTTTTTACTCTATAAAGAACAAGCATCAATGTTTAGAGATTCTTCAGGTGCAGGATCATGATTAACATTATGAAATCTTGAAACTCCATAATGGAAAGAAAATTCTCCTTTCAATTTTCCAAATTCGATCTGTCTAACTACTTCCAGCTCAATGTAAACTACAGCATTTAATCAGGTGTCTTGAGACATCAACCAATCGGATTTTTTATGATATGTTGGAAAGATTGACAGCACAGAAAGCAGGATGAGCTCTACCAGTTATACGGTAGAACTTATACTCCTTTCTTCTGTCTTGCTGTCAAGTATCTGAAGATGAAAAGGACTACCACTATCTGGATTTCTGGTTAAACCAATGGGTAGTAAAGGAAAATAAGAGGAATATTATATTGTCATAGATGATGAACTTCAACCTGTGGTTAATGTACTCATAAATATTAGGTACTTCTAAACTGTGAGAAGTAGGACTTTAAAGCTTACAAGCAACCTTTTGATTTAACTAAATCTTGATGAATGTCATGAAAACTCCAAATCACCACAAAAGTTAATGGACAACCCATCTTTTTCTTCAATTGTAGTGTCAGTTGTTTCAGTGTCATTCAGGACAGATATTTAGCTAGTCTGGATTTGCCTAGCAAGAATCAGAAAGTAAAGGAAATTGGTTTTAGTTATAGTATCAGTTTCTCCATGCTCATCTGAGTATGAACCCACACCGGATCTGTTTAGATCTCAATCTGGATACATGTAAATATCGGGTTTTAAGTTAGATCTGGATATGGGTTCTACTTCAGTTTATTGTATCTAATTCAAATCCAATTAAATTGATCTGATTATATCAGACATGGTAATGACTGCAATCTGATGCTACATCCCTATTCTCCCACTGGTCTTTTTGCACAAATGCTTTCTCATTGATGCTTTTTCACTGACGTGATTATTTCACGTGCATAAATATGTTATGATTTGGTTTTGTTTTCCACTTAATAACATTTTGTATTTTGGCCAGATTATATCTATGAAAGATGAGAGTGAAATTAAGTGGGGACTAGTATTAGTTTACAGAGCAGCCACTGAGTTTATGTCACATGGATGCTTTAGGCTGCCACACCCAAGTCAAGTGCACATCAGGTGTCAGTGTGCGCTAGGTGCTTTTTGGATGCCGCTGTTAATAATTGATAGTTATTATACTTTATGTGCATGTATTTCTTTTGTACTGCGAGAGCCACCAATATTACTGCTTCTGCAAGATTTCCATGTTTCCAATGTTAAGAAAACAGATATTTAGTTGTACTTTTTTTATTCAGGAAAACAGAAAGGTTTTGATTTGTGAAGAGTCGGCTGTTGACAAGTTCCATGAAACACTCCTAGAGTTGACATCATCAATAACAAAACAAAATCCAGACGAAAAAATTCAGAGTCCTCAACCTGATGTAAATGATTCTTTTGACTTGGTTAATGTTGCTAAAGATACCGAAAGAAACTCTAGCTTGGAAAATGTAAAAGTTGAGACTAGTGAAAAATTCATGGAAGCACAAGCTGTAATGAGTACAGAAGTACAAACTGAGGTTGAGAAAAAAAAAATTGAAGGTGAAGAATTTTGTGGAACACCTTCTGAAGCAAAGGTGGTTTCTGTCATCAGTTCTGATGAATATGGTCCAGCAGAAACTCTGGATCTAAACTTGGAAGAAAATAATGAACATGAAACGTATGCATCCACATTAGCTACCAGGCGGACCCCAAGGATGCAGATCCAAATACAGAAGGATCGAAAAGAATGTGCAGCAGAGACTTCTGAAATCTTAGCAGATGAATTTCCACAAAAGGCACAGGCGCAGCACGGAAATGTCAGCAGCATACTCATCAAAGAGAAGTCAGCAGTGACAGGCTTGTTTGTGACAGCAGAAGGTGACAACCTTATGAAATGCTCCAAGCCAACATATAGCAAGCAAAGTGAGAGTGAGATCAGAAGGAATGAAGACCAGAAAGAAGCAGAACAGGAAAATATCAGCTCAATACCCTTCCAACAGAATTCCACAATTCCAACAAATTTACCACATAGCTTGATAAAAGGTGAAGAATCTAATTTTTTTGAATTAGTAGAAGCAATCCATGAAATTAGACAGAAAAGTTCAGAAGATGAGAAACCTGAGGATGTGGGTTTGTCTCCTCCAGGGAACATAATAGGGGCTATACCAGTTGAAGAACAACATTTTTGCAAAGAAATTAGCTCCATATATGAGAATCCTACACCAGAAAATGATGATAACAGAGAGAACATGGATAGTGGGGATTCAACCTTCTCAAAGAACCTGATGTTGGTGACACAAGAAAAGTGTGAACTAGATGAGGCCAACAAAGAATCTATCCAGATGCTTAACAGACATCCCCATGAAGACATCAGAAGTGTAGCAGATGAATGGATATGGAATGCTACAAAGGAGCTTGAAGAAGCACAAATTGTTGAAACAATAGAAGATGGATTAAATGAAAAGAAATTGATAGGGACAGAATATAAGAAAATTTGTGAATCTCTGTCTGAAGAGGGGAATGCTGAACCTATTAATCAAGGCAATACCATTACTAAAGAAATTCAATTGACCAAAGAGACAATGAATGAGAAGCTGAAGACTCCATTCTATGCAGAGAAAAAAGAAGAGAGGAGCTCACTGAATGCCAAAGAAGGTGAGTACTCTGAAGAATCCCACTATTTGTCATCTGAATCTTCAGGCTGCAAAGACATAAACAGCCTTGAAAATGTGACAGATGGAAAAAGCCGTTTCCCCTCTGATAAAGGAGTGAACGAAAAAAAAATTAAAAGTGAGGAATTACGTGAAGCTCACTTACCTTCCATGATAAGTTCAACAAAGGAGCTCCCAATAAAGGAAGGCCAAATTCAGGAGACTGGCGCAGAAATATGTGATAGTGCAGAAAAACAATTGAAAGAGGTACTTCAAAAGTTAGATAAGGAAACTGATGATTTGTACCTACAACAGCCATCAGCTGATGTAGACCTACAAAAGACAAGCATACGAGGTGGAGGCAAGGAGAAAGCCTCAGAAACTGAGTACGTAGAGGAGGATATCGAAATGGATGGTGTAGACAAAAGACTCAATGAGGAAGTGGCACAATTCATCAAAGAGGAAATGACCAGTGAAACCATTGACTCTTTATCAACAGAAGGGAGCAACATGAAAATAATTGGAGTAATAGGGAAAGGAAACATAGATGCATCAAAGTTTTCACATGAAGAATTGATGTCTCAAAATCAAGATATTACAAAGAGTATGAACAGGGTTCACAATGATGACCTGGAAGAAGTTACAGAGATTCTCATCCCAGACATAGAAAAAGAAAGAGAAAACAATGATTTATGTGTTAAATGTGCTTCAGACACAATAAGAGACAATCCAGAGCAAAAACAGACAATTTTTGTCGAAGAAACTGAGAAGACCATCTGCTCAGAACTGAAGGATTACAAACATGGAGCAGATGACATGAATGAGAAAAAGGTCCTCACTGATGATGGTACCTCACAACAGGCTATTTGTGAACAAAAAATGCAGAAAGATGGAACAGCTTGCAAATTTGTTCCAGCTCAATCAGTGCCTCAAGCCACAGCAGAAAGCTCTGACGAAGGTATCTTACCTACTAAAGAGGAAGCAGTTGAAAATATAACAGCTGACAATGAAAAAGATGGCGAACTACTAAAAGGAGTCAAAGATTTGAATGCTGAACAAGCTCTTGAATTGATAAGCTTGTCTCATGAAAAACTGCAAAAAAATATCCAGTTTTCAGAAACAGAAGCATTAAGCAGCAACATGAATGTGGATGATGATGTCAATGAGGAAATCAGCATCACTTCCTCAACCAGTGACGCTTCAACTGGAGAGATGGTAGACAAAGAAAAAATGGAAGAAGTTGATGAACATTTTGTTCTAGTTTCTAGTGAGAAGGCTCTGGAAAAGATTCCCAACCCAACCAGTGCAGGCATGAAAGAAGAGGTTGTAGAGGAAAATGAAGGACAAGGGGATAACCAAGAAGTATTGTATGCAACTCCATCAAAAGAAGGGACAACATCACAGCAAGAAGTAAAAAACAAAAAGCTTGATGATGGCCCTTCACAAGAAGCAACTGAGAAGCAGAATCAAACTATAACAGATGTTGGGTACATACATAAGGAGACATTCCTGCAAAATGAAGATGAAAATGTCACTGTTTTCCAGTCTTCGATAGAAAGTTTTTATGAAGTTGAAAGGATTGATGGTAGCCCCAACTCCCCGGCCCCTATTTGCACCAACTTGCATGAAGCAAGTTCTGAGGTGCATGAAGAAATCTCCAACTTCGTGTCTGAGAAAAATTATCTAGAAATAGTCAATGAAAGAACTGCCAATAACCTGGACACTGAAACAGTACAAGAGACAATAGAAGGTTGTGCTGAGCAGAAAGAAACAACATTTGCTGAAGAACATGTTGAAACAACCAATTCAGCACTAAGAGAATATGACCCTGAACAAGATGCTTCAGGACAAGCTATTGATGAAGTGAGCTTGAAGAAAGATGGAACCAATTCCCAAGAAGTTCCATATGAACTAGAGTTTCAGGATGCCAATGAAAGCTCACTTGTCAGCTTACCAGCTCAAGAGGAAATGGATGGAAATTTGATACAACATGATGAAAAAAATGATGAATTAGTAGAAAGATCCCAGAATTTGGATGCTGAACTGGCTCTTGAAAGGACAAGCTTACCTGATACATGTCTGGAAAAGAATCATCAACCTTTGGAGACAGAACCATTGAGCCAGTACGTAACTTCTGATCATAAGGAAGATGATGAAAGCACCATCACTTCATCAAACCTTCAGGATTCAATAGGAAAGAAGGTAGACAAGGTAAAACAGGAAGAATTTGATGAAACAGTTATTCTAGTTTCTGAAGAGAAGGCTCCAGAAACAGCCAGTGGAAGCATGAAAGATGCAGTCATAGAGTCAAACAAGGAGCAAGACAGTAACCAATATGCATCATACATAACTCCATCAACAAAAGAAGCATCATCACAACAAGGCAAAATAGAAATCAAGATTCATAATGTCCCTAAAGCTGCAACTGAGGAACAGACTCAAGCTACAACAGACAAAGGATACAACTGCAAGGAGAAATCCCTGCAAAATGAAGATGAAAACATCACTGCTCATCAGGACTCCTTAACAGAAAAATCACTAAAAGGGCCAAATAGTGATGGTTACCCTGTCTCCCTTGCCTCAGTGGACAACAACTTGCAAAAAGATGAAACAAGCTGCCAGATGCATGAAAGAAGGTCTAACTTCATGTCTGACAAAAGGGAACTTGAAAATGCTGATCATGATGAAGCTGCTGCAGATGAGGTCGCAGGAGAAGAGGGTGAAACTGATCATAAAAATCATGAAGAGCACATAAAACAGGCTGATGAAATGAGCACCCCAGAAGTAGAAAGTGAATATAAGATGACAAAGGAAGAAACACTCGATGTGGTTCCAGAGGAGCAAGACACTGAAGCTGGTTATCTGAAGTATGGTAGAATACATGAAAGCCTGGAACAAAAACATATTCCAGATGAGAGTAGTCATAGAGACTACCTTGAAACTGTCATCAAGAACAATGAAAGTGCTACAAATGAAAGTAAGCATAGTGACAACCTGAATAAAGAAGAGATTATCAATGAGGTCCTTCTTGATAAATCAATTCCAGAATTTCAGAGTCAGGAAGATTTGAACATTGTCAAAGAAATTGTAAAGGGTGCCATAGAGTTGGGGCCTGAAGGACAGGATCATAAAAGTTGCAATGAGAACTGGACTATTGCTTCTGAAAATGATACTGTAAAGTGCAAGAATCTGAATGAACTAGATATCCTAGATGAGACTGTACATTTTGAACCTGTTGTACATGTGAAAAGTGAACAGAACTTGAAGGTTGTGGACGATGGCAGTGGACAAGGTTTGGTTTCCTCTGAACCGCTGCCAATAGAAAAGAAGTTTCCAAATGGGATAGAAGCCTGTGAAATTAGCTCAATAAGTGATACTATTCAGTGTGAAAGTCCAAAGAAATCAGACAACAAGGACGTCACTTGTCATGGTCAACCTGTTTTTCAGGCACAAACTGAGGAAGACATGCATCTTATCGGTGAACACAATGGAAAACCTAAGGATGACTCTGAGACAGTGTCTAAAGAAGAGACATCTGAAAGTTGTGCAAAGATGACAGACATCAAAACTTCAAACATTCAAAGAAGCATGGATACACAGAGAGGAAAAGATACTCTGGAAGATGAAGTGCCATCAGAAACTGACTCTTCAGCCTTGTGTGCTGCACAACTAGCAGATCAACAGCAACGAGAAGATTCTGAAAATGTGCATAAATCAAACTTTGATGAGCAACAAGTCGACTACATTATTACTGGCACTTGTGCAGAAGAACTTGCAGTTTTGGTTAAAAGGACAGAAGCATACAGCAGTTGTCATGAAGACAAAAGAGTTGATGAGGAACTCGATGGAAGGAATAAAACAGTGTATACAGGGAACAACTGTGAGACAAACTATACACAAGTACCCACTCACCAGGAGACATTACAGATTGCAACTCAATATTATGTTGAAGAAGCTGAAAGACCAGATACAGTTCCCGAACCAGCAAGCTTAGATCAGAGTTCATGTGTAATGTGCAATGCTCACAATGAGACAACTGAAATTGTCAATGAAACTTCACTTGATGCTATGGAAACAATAGAAAGCAACACAAGAAATGAAGGAGTGGAAGGTCTCAAACAAGAGGAGACTCTTAAATTAGACATTGAACAATGGAATCATGAAATAGGAAGCACGTGCGAAGGAAGCATGAAACAGAAATTTACTGCATCTCCTATCAGTAAGGAAAGACTAGAATCGCCTGTAAAAGCCAGCAGCATAGACGGTGATAACACAGAGGAAGCCAGATTCTTGAATGACAGAAGCACTTATTTTGCACAAATTTCTCAAGATTCAAAAGATGAAGCGGTTGTAGGTGACCGTGTGAATGTTGATAAATCTTCCATATATCTAGATAGGGAATCCCCGAAAATTACCCCAAGTACGAATGAGGAAAAACTTTATGATTCTACAGGACAAGAAAAAGAAGTGAACGGGAACATCTCGGACACATCTGTTATGGGGGGTCAAACACTATCATGTGTTGATATAGCAGAAGCCTGTGAACTTCAGGGTGCTAATGAGTCAGTTTCTGAAGATAAGCAACAGGTGACAAACACCAAGGCCACCGAAATCCATACTTCACCTGATGAAAGAATGGAAGAGCAAAATTTTGAGTCCTCGACCATTACACTGGAACCAGTTGAAGGACACTTGCAAACAGCAAATGAAGAGAAGGTTGAGGAAGACAGAACTACAATCTCTGAAGAGCATGCTCAAGAACATACAAGCAAAAAAGAGAACATAGAAGATGACACTTACCAGTATGAACAAGGAACAGGTTTATCATTTGTTCCAGCGACAGGAGAGTGTGAAGCTAATTCGTCCATAAAAGAGGAGGACATGGTAGCTATAGTTGAAAAAAGGAAAAGTGAATTGTCAGAAGATGAGGAAAATGCCAACAAGAACCTTGAACAACTATCTATAGAGAAAGAGTCAATTGCTCACATACTACAGAACAAAATCAGTGAGAAACTTATCAAGATGGAAAGCACAGGTTCAAGTATACAATTCTCACAAGAAACTATGGAGAAGCTAGAAGGCAAGAATCCAGAACAAATGTCTTCAATTCAAGATATCCCACTTGTGGAATCCAAGGAAGAAGACAATTCTCTTCTAAAAATGATGCAGACTGAAGCTTGCACAGACCATGTAAAAATTGAAGGTACAGACAGTCATATCCATTGTCCTACTATGGAGAAACTGGTAGAACACTCCAATTTGGAGATTGTGAAGATTCCAGAAGACACCAATTCAGTTGTTCAAGATATTCCACAAGTGGAAGTTGACAAGCAAGAAGATTCAACTAAAAAAATATTACAAACAAAGGATAGCAAACATCATTCAAAGGATATTGAGGATATTCCATCCAGTACACATGATTCAATTGGAGAGGTATTACAAGAGGATATGAAGCTAGAAGACTGCTCGATCAAGGAGCATGAAAAGGAGACTCCAAAAGAGGCAACTATTTTTGAGGACAAGTCAAAAGTTGAGGTAGAAAAGAAACAGGACTCAATTGTAGGACTGGCACATAGAGAAAGTACTGATACACAAGATGAGAAGGTAAGCACAAATAGAATCCAAGATTCAAATGAAGAGACATCACGGGGACATGTGGGCAAACTAGTAGAAGCCTGTGGACTGAAGCTTCAAGAAGGAACTTTAGAGCAGGCTGCTTCACTTATAGACATTCTTCAAGTGGAAGCCAGGATGCAAGACGATTCATTTGAAGTACAGGAAGAAAGGACCAAGGTTTTTATCAAGGATGGCATGGATATCTTGTCCACCAACCATGAAGCGCTTAGAGTTATCTCACAGGAGCATGTGAATAGCCCAACAGATTCTTCTCCTATAGAACATCAAATGGAGATTCCAACAGAAGCAGTTCACAATATTCAACCACTGGGAGACAATTGGCACGAGTATGCAAGTCAAAGCAGGAAAAGCAGCAATGATCTTGAGGTGATCCAAGATTTGATTCAAGAGAGCGTGCAAAAAGAAATGGAAAATAAGGACCACCCACATTCAGAGATACAAAAGGTGACTCTAAAGGAGCCAACCGCAGCTGAAGACACACGATGTCTGGAAGGTGAAAAGCGAGAACATGCAGTTGTTAAAGCACTAAAAGAAGAAAGAACTCAAAATCTTGTGAAGAAGGAGACTGCAGATCTTTGCAGTTTTTCTGCCACTATGGGTTCAACTGAAGATATCATACAGGATTGCAAGGACAACCCAAGTAAGCCTTCCAATTTGAAACTTCAAGAAGAAACTCCAGAAAAGAAGCCTTCGGTTGAAGAAACTAGTCAATTGGAAATTGAAAATGAAAAGGATTTAACTAAAGAAACAATAGAAATGGTTAGCGAAATCTTACAAGAACACCCAGATCTGTTGCAAGAGGCTCCCAACAAGGAGCTTAGGTTGCCTCCAATTCAAGACAGCCTACAAATGGAAGAACAAGAGGAAGAGTGCTCAGCACTTAACATGAAGGTTCACAGTGATCTAGAACATGATAATCAAAAACGTGATGAGCTCCAGCCATGCTTCAAGATAACAATTGAAGAGGGAAACATACATGGTGAGAAAACTGAAATGGATCATGAGAAGCACGTAAAATCACTAGAACTAGAATCTGAAGAAGAAACTTCTAAAATAATAGAGATTTCCAGAAACACAGATATAGAGGACCAACCAGGAGGAGAAAGCAATCTGTCGTCAATGCAGGCGTCTACAGATGCAAGCATAAAAACAGAAGAAAGTGAAAGAGAAACTCAAGGAGAAGTACTCGAGGCAGATCCATTGGGACCGAGTCATTTAACAAACAAGAACAATGAAAATCATGACATGGAAATCCTGAGAGAGAGATTCACTCCAGAGAATGTTCAAGAGGCACAGAATGAGAATGGTGAAAAAGAAGAGTTAAAAGGACCAGCAGCAGACCAGGTATGCAACATCTAATAATACAGCATAGGCAATGTAAGCCATTTGATAGACATGTTCAACCTCATCTCTGAAACAGAGAGAGTTCAGAGTTCATCATGTAAGTGACCTTTACCTAACCCAAGGAAAGGTGGGTTGCACCAGCATTATCAGCTAATATTGAGGCTTAGGAGAATTCACATTGGACTAGGTGGCTCATCCCTTTAATTATCTAATTCAAGATTATCTTGTCGCTTCTCAAGGTCCCAAAACTAGGGAGGGTGTGAACAGGTTTTAAACGTTGAATGGCCCTTGATTTCATGGCCTATTGATATATATTATTCTACAAAATCTCAAACTTGAATCAGCTACTGAATTAATAAATTCAACTTTGTTTTTTACAATAAACATATTATAGAACCAAGAAAAGATAGGAATGTGGACTATTTAACGACCTCCCCCCCCCCCCCCCCCCCAAACCAACTTCCCTAGCAGCTTTAATTTCAACCCCAAAAAAGCTAAGAACCTGGACAATTTAACCATTTGGTCAGCTCCCTTATAAGTCCCTCAAGATTACTCACAACCTTAGATACGGACTAATTTTTCCGGGTGTTACAGACAAAGTGGTCAACCAACACCCTAATTGATAGTACACCCATGGCCAGTCACGAACTGGTAGGTTGCATAATTGTATTACAAGCTTGAGCAAAATACTATGATCAAGGTTTTCATCATGAATTTTTTCTTTGCAACAAAAAAATTCAAAATATTTATCTCACTTTATCTAATGAATGCTGATTCATTTGACGCACTTCTCAAACAGGTTGAACTTGGAAGTTTATCCTCTGACAAAATAGAAGATGAGAAAAAAAATAGTTTCTCATTCTTGGTATCTGAACAACTAAAAGATGAAATCCTTGAAGCAAGTGAAACCAAAGAGATCAAGACAACGGGTACTAATCACAGGTCAGGTGAAGTGGCAGAACAGGATTCATCTGTAGTTCTCTTGGAAGAAGAGAAGAAAATTGAGGAACCTCTTTCACCAACTCATGACAAGATCTCTACAACTGTTCGTTCACCAGATGTGTCTGTCAACCAGGCAAAATTTGAAACAGCATCTCTTGACAAAACAGAAGATGAGAAGCTTGACAAGACTATCTTAGTCCACGACGAACAAAACAGTGAGATCCTTGAATCCAGCAGTAGCAGAACAAATAAGACAGTAAATGGCATAGATGAAGACATTCTAGTACAAGATTCAGGAGTGGAAATCTCCTCAGAAGACAAGAAAATTGAAGCAACATATCAAACAGAGCATGGAGATCCAAATCAGGAAACCTTGAAAGTGAATAGAGAGAGTCATGATAGCTTTAAGGATGAGGCAAATTCAGAACCATCGCAACAAGAAACAACAGTGTCATTAAGGGCCTCAGGATTCAAGTTGGAAGATCAGCTGCTTCTTGTACCCATATTAGTGCAGGACGAGAAGGTTCAGGAATCAAGATCCCTAGAACTAGATAAAGAAGATGGAACTTCTGACACAACCAAAAGTTCCAGAATCACACAGAAGAAAGCTCAAAAAGAAGCAGAAAATAATATGTTCACAACTCAACCTTCTTTGGATGCAGGCTTAAAAGTAGACAAAAGTACAACTCAAGTACAACAAAAGGTACTCAATGCAGACTCAATGGAGCAAGGTTTTCCAACAATTGGTGATAGTGAAACCCCTAATGAAAATGCCCTCATAGAAGAACTCACCTCCAAGAGCATGGAAGAGAGAAGCACTCAGCATGATACAAGTAAAAGAGAAGAGTCTGAAGGGATTGCACTAGAGCAGGTACATAACAGTTAATAAACAAGATAAGCAGTTGCGAAAAGACAAAATTGCTGAAACTCAGGTGGGATAGTTGACTTAGCTTTGTTGAACAAACTTGTACTTAACCCAGAAAAGTAGGGTTCACAGATAACAATTGATTTTGAGATCTGTCAGGATCAGGTTAGTCATAACCTAAACTTTTACTCATCAAAGCCAAGAAAATAACCTGTTCTTTGCCGATTCAATGCAAGACTGAGAGAGAAACAAATCCAAGCAGCTTGTTGAGTAAAGCCACGAAAATAAAACTGTTTGATGGTTCAACACAAGATTGGGAGAGAACACAAACCCAAGCAGCATATGAACAATCTTATTCTAACTGTCACCTCATTCCCTGGCTTGTAGACTATGCATTTTATTACTGAATTTCAAACTTGACCCAACCCTAGTCTCCAAGGGGTTTGTGTAGTGGACTAGGCCTCAATTGTTTGATGGGAAGTTATGCACTGAAACTTGAATTCCATGGGTGTCAGTCCCCTATGTGAATTGAAGCATGCATAGGCCCTGGGGTAACTAGCCTCAGAGTTTTATGCTGCAGACTGAGAGATGAAATCTCTCGACTAGAGTACCTGGTTTTCCATGTAATAAATAGAAGGAAATAAAGACACTTGAATTAAGGCTCAAACCAAAATTTGCTTAGAATTTTTTTCTCTTTTATTTTCTGCTTCTTTCCCTTGCATTGAGCATCAGCAAATGCATCATTTTTACAGTGGTTCTAGATATAGCAGCATAATACAATTAAAAGGATCATGAGAAAAATATCATGTGGTAATCCATTGTGAATATCTCAGTAGTGCATGCATGTCTAGCCAACAAGTAATTGAGCATATTAGAGGCACTGCATATCTAGCCAACCACTGGTAAAGCAGATTGGGTGCTTCAGCAAACACTATTGTGAAATCAGATATGATCTTTTCTTGTCACTCACAAAAAATTATTAGTGTCTCTTTCATCTTTTAAAGACTGCTGAGTCGCTGACTTATTTTGCCTATTTGTATTTGTCAAGCAGGTTCAATTTGAAATAAGTCTATCCCATGAGAAAATAGACACTATGTCAATCTTGGTGTCTGAAAAACCAAAAGGTGAATCACCTGAAGCAAGTTTTCAAGATCCTGTGCCAAACCAGGTAAGTGTCAGTTAATAAAAAATTACATGCATGAATCATTCAAAGACTGAGTTGTCCTGGGTGCACTTTGGATGCAGCTATTAGTATTGATGGTTACATAATTTATGCTCTAATTCAAAGGAACACATTTTTTTTAATTTGTAGTTTTGCACACATAAGCTTCTTATGTAAGTGTGTCTATTATATGTGTATATATACACACACACAGACTCTCTCTCTCTTCCACACTCACTCACACTCACACCCTTGCAGCTCCCACACAGTTTCTTTCAGAAAATGGTCTACCAGATCCACTTATGTAATATAGTTTGTAACTTGGTTAGTTGTTGAACAAATTTGGGTTTTAAAGCCTTAAAACAAAAAAAAAGTGAGTTGAATCTATACTAATTGATATAAAGTCATACTGGACCAAGTGGACTATGATATAAAAATTGACCCTTTGTTTGACCTAGGAAAATGATATTCCTGCCAATTCAATATAAAGAGTGGACAATCACAACGAACCACAGGCTCAATTGGTACTCTGTGACCTAGCCACGCAATAATGATGTAATGGTAGCACCTTTGCTTGTCAGTACCTCTTAACTTGACTAGATTTTGCTACAAAACCACATCCATGTTAGGAGCTATTCCTGTAGTACCTTTGCCTGACCCACTGAGACACCAAGACTTGGTTAGATCCCATTACAGACACTGTATCAATGAATCATCTGACTGAGACAACGAGGGTTGACTGACAATTGACAATGCATACCAGCCATACTCAGACTATTCTCGGTCGTCAAAATTATCAGAAATAATTCATTTTATGCTATCCTCAGCACCTCAGATGTGAGCATGAACATTGGCCATTTATTCTGCCATACAGGTTGAGCTTGAAGAAAGCCAGACAGTAAAAGAATTACAACCACAAGCTGGAGAAATGATAGAAGTAAGAGTGAAGGCTCTCAATAGCTGCTAATCATACATCATGAAACTGTGATGCTAGCAAGAGTTCAACATTTAATTCCTGGACACTTGTTTTTTTCATATGTATCAACTTAAAAGCAATGGTATCTGTATGACCACATATTGATAAGTAAAATTGATGGAACGCAGGCTGAACTTGAGAAACAGAATGAACAGATAGAAGATGAGAGAGCTGAAGGCAATTTGAAACCAAGTCTTGATCCAGAGACAGCCTTCAAGGAGGTAAAAGCAGTAGATGCAAGTGTTCATGGGCATATGGAGTTAATAATGCCCACGGACTTATACATGCTAAAAGACTTGACAAATTTCTGGACATCAACTATTTCATAGGCCTATCTTGCAGGCAACCTTTTCCAACAGAAGAACTCTTGTGTAGAAAAAACACATGAACCTACAATTATGATGAAAAGAGATCCTAAACTTTTTTTCCCTTTCCATGTATAAGCATTCATGTAACAAAGATTTAACTTTTTTCCACAAAAGGCAGTCTTCACATCAGTGGAATTACTAAGAAGAAATACATGTCGTACAGGCTGAACTTGAGCAGCTTGATTCTGAGATAAATAAAGTGGAACTGCAACTACAAGGGGAACAGCAAGCTGAATCTGTAATGGATGCTGGAGACCATATTGTGAGGATATCATTCTCTCTTCTCCCTTACCTTTTCTCTTTTTTTCTTATTTTTCTCCTTTTAAATTTTTTCTGTTGTATACTAAAAATAAGTGGCATGAAAAGTTTTGGTTGTTAATTGGATAGTAGTCAAGTAGGTACAAAAACCCAGGATGACTGGATTTCATTTCATCCACAAATAGACCCTATAACTTCTAGCCTGTGAATCTGTGACTAACCAAAAACAGCAAAATAATGAGCTTGTGATCTCTGGTTAACCAAAAACAGAAAAATACTGAAGTGACACTGTCTAACATACGCTAATAATTTTCCTGACACAGTGGAAGGTTCATCAAAAGCATGGCTGGAAATTTTCTCGCCCAGCCATGGCTGGTTTAGCTTGCAGGACAAGAAAGAAAACAAACAAATAGAAATAACAAAGAATAGACTATTGATTCTGCAATTACCAAAGTGCATGTTTTCTCTTTCATGACGTTTTTTGTAATTATACAAGGGCAAGCTAGTAGTAAATAGAAACCAATAACAACCACTAACCAGAAAGAAACTAAATACATTTGTGTAGGTTAGTACAAAGTAAAGTTAGATGTTTGCATTTGTTGGATTTTCATACTCCACAATTCAAATATTCACAGGAATACTTATTGTACAGGCTCAGATTGGACAAGTAGCATACAGTGATGGAATAAAGAGAGAGACAGGAACAAAAGCTAGTGAAGAGGTGAGGAAAAAAAATAATAACAATTTTTTTGTCCATTTCGTGCACATATATAGCTTTTGTTACCTTAGGACCTTACCTAATATCTTTTGTGCATATTAAAAGCATAATAGTTTCAACTTTCAGGTATTTTTTTTATAATCTTCAATATTAATGTTAGTTTAATCCACATGAGATTACCTTTATTAGATTATTTGCTGACAATTCCTTGCTTGGTATCACTACTTCATGTGGAAACTAACAGGTTTAAAAAATCAACGAAAATGGCAAAAATAAAGGCTGTTCCTTCAGTTTTTTTTTTTTTTACCAAAGCAAATACATGCCAAAAACAAGCATGCATATCATTGCAGGAACCACAAAAAATATATGTATCTGACAAAGATAAAATAAAATCTTTTGCTTAGTTTTTCATTCCATAGTCTATAAAAGGTATACACGTCCAATGTAGTACCTTCTTCATCTATCTGTTCAAGAGCCTCCAAAGACAAGTTTACCTCTAGTCATGTCAAACCACCAATTATGGATACTTCATTTCTGCAGAGCACATGCTCATGACTTTTCTGTACACATGTGCTTACAGTTAACCCATAGTTCATCATTCAGGTCGGATAAAATGAAGATTTTTTTCTGTTGTTTGAAAAAGCTGAACATTAAGAAGCAGAAATAAACTGTAACAAAAACAAATCCTTGCTGCTTATTAACAGGAGACAACTGTGGAAGTCATGTCAAAAGAGGATAGCAAGAAACATGAGCATGCACCAAACCCAGTGTCCAATGAGCAGATTCACATCCTTACAGATGCAAAGGAACACAAAATCTCAAAGGACGACCAAATGGCAGCTTTGATATCTATGACACATGAAGAAGAAGAGAAAGTACAAGATTCAGGAAATAAACTTCAAAAGAACTCTGAAGGTGCAGATTTAACAGAAGAGGAAATCCAGAATGCTTCAGGTACAAGAAAGAGCATAGATCTTGGTTGTCAGAATGAGGAGAATCCAAGCTATACAAAAGTCATGCCACTGATACAAGCTTCAATCAAAGAAATGTTGCCCATAGAACTTGAAGAAAGCCCAGCAGGCATCTCTAATCTAGTTTCTGAAGAAGAAATCAATGAATTGATTGGTGCAAAAGATGACACCGACATCAAGTCTGACATCACAAAGGACAATGAATGTACTGATTTTCAAGTAGAGGAGGATGAAATAGACATTCAAGTCGTGAAAGAAGATATAATAGAAATCCAGAGGCCCATGACAGTGCCAGAGGTGGCTATAGACAAGCAAAGTTTAGATGGGATTGGTCCTTCATTTACTAAGGAAACTATGAAAGTGAAAGATGGAGAAATTAATGTGGAAAAGGACCTTAACATTGATAAGCTGACTGACAGTTCATCTGAAGAACAAACTACAGGCTCTAGCTTGGGAATTGAAGAACAGGATCAGGAAAGAAGCAAGGTAAACAATCATGTTGAACTTATGACCATGAAAGATGATGAAAATGATAATTTACCATTTCCATCAGAAACCACTATCGAGTCAGGTATCAGCACAGAAAAAAACAAGGAGGCAGTTCAAGAAGTTTCTCTTCCAGTAAATGAAGAGCATACTAGAGAAAGGGTTGAAGTAAGCAAGAAAATAGAAATTCAAGATTTTCAAAATGATGAAGCCTTGCATAAGTCTGCCACACAACTTGCAACTAAAGAAGTCTTGCTGGTTGAAACTGAAAAGGTGCTGGAGATTTCCAATTTGGTGACGGAATTGCAGCAGAATGAAAATGATAAAACCAATTTGGAGTACGACAATCCAATGGGTGGTGAATCCAAGAACCTGTCATCAAAAATGCAGGTAATGTCACAAAGAAGTAGTCAAGATGAAGAAGCAAACGATGTTAAAACTCTGGATGCTAACTTACCAGCTGAAATACTCCAATCAAGTTATGGAGAATCTCTGGATTCAACAATTTCTAAAGAAGAAAAAAGATCAGATGAGAATTTATTTTCTTTTTCAGATATGCATGCTTCAACAGACAAAATCAGCCTAAAGCATGCAAAAGATGAAGTGCCACCAAGTCCACTACCAGAGCCAGAAATAGCAAGTTGTAGATCAATTTATGAAAGTGAACACCTGAAGACCTGTGTCCAAGATGAGATTGATTTACAAGAGGAAGCTGTGGTAAGTACAGAAAAGGAGAAAAAGTATGGTGAGGAATTTGACAGGCATCCTGAAGTATTGACAAAATGTGTTGCAATGGTTGATGGAAATCAAGAACTGAATAGTTGGACTGAAATAGCAGCAGAGACACAGTATGAACAGTCAGATGACCAACCAGCAAGAGAAATAAAAATGTCTTCCCAAAAAGTTAATGAAAACAGAGAAGGGAAGCCTCAAACACAAGCTGATCAGGCATGCTTTGAGACCATAGAAGGAAGACAGGTTACGGATAGCGGCTTCAAGGATATCATTTTACAAAAAGAAGAAAATGAGGTTGACCAACAAGGTCTTGTGCAAGAGGTGGTTGAAAAAATAGAAAAAGAAGATGCATCAGAAGATAGGAAGCCTGAAGAAATTGGACGAACAATTATCCAGGAAACAAAAGCTACAAGAAAAGATTTGGAAATTGTTGATAATGTGTCTGAACAAGCACAGTCAATAGATTTAGGCAAAACATCAGGTGAAGAAAACATGAAGATGGGAGCACATTTCATGGAAGGGAAGCAATGTGCAGTTGATGACTCTTCCGACAATAAACCTACTCTTTGCACAGGACTTTTGTGTGCAGATAAAAGTGCTGAAGAAAGAGAAGAGGAAGAACATAAACATGAGGAATCAGGTTTTGAAGCTCCTGCTGGAGAAGTCTCACTTAAAATGAAATCCATGGCAGATGTCAAAGATTATTCTCTACAATATAAGACTGACATTGTTCAAACGGATTCAGTGCATCCAGAGAAAAGTGCAGGATCAGATGAGGAACAAAGTAAACAAGAGTCAGGTTCTGCTTCACCAGTTTTAGAGGAACCCTCAGGGGCCACGGACCACAAGCCAGCCCATAAGAAACATAACATTTTGTCAAGTGTTGGATCAAAGGTGAAGCACTCCATCGGGAAGGTGAAAAAGGCAATCACTGGTAAGTCCTCACACCACAAGCCACATTCACCAAAAGCGTGATCAAAAAATGGATGAAAAGACAAAATGGGTCAGAGGTACTTGACTTGTGTTCTCTTTTAAAGACACTAGTTATTGAAATTAGTTTGACATTTCATAAAGACTTGGAAAACCATTTATTTTGTCTGTGTAGTCATATAGAAGATTGTTAGGCATCGAAAATTCAACATTCATAGCCCAATGGGTGGTGACTCGTTTTGCAAGATATTATCCTTCATGATGGCAGTAAAACAGCATCACCAAATATATAGCCAAATCCATCCATGTCATGCGTTAGGAAAAGATTTAGGGGATAAAATGAGGAAATAAGACATAAACTGAAGTGACCTAAGAGGATGAGCTATTTGGAAAACAGTCAAGGCCATCACCAAGTACAAGTAAGTCTCAAGGAAGCAAAGCAAGACATCTAAAACTATAGAGTTTGTAACTTTCAGTCACGCCGTTCACTCTCCACAGATATTGCAGATGTCTCACACATTTAGTGGTGCAACCTTTCTCACAATTTCCATAAAAATCATGCAGAGTTACTGGACCTGGTTTTTCCAGCTTTTAAAACAATAAAAAAAACAGTATTGCCATAACCCCCCCTTCCTTCCCAATTTGCTTTCTACTACCAAAATGTATCGACTTTTCCAATGTAACATTTTCTGAAACATTAGCTTCCTCCAATTTTGTGTATCACTTCCATAACCTTTTCATTTCTGGCAATCGTGGGTTACACTATCTTTCCTCAGCATGTTCCCTCTTGCATAACACTAACCAAGAATGCATCAGTTCAGTTCAGTTCAGCAGACCAGACAAAATCACCTTCCATGTTCATGAAATGAACACTCCTTTTCCTTGTCGTTACATATTTCTGAACTGCAGATTATAGCATTTATGATCTAAGTAATTGCCACAAACTTGAACAGTTTGATCATATAAAGTTCTTTCATACCATAAGTACTTTCAGTTAAAATGTGAGCGGGAACTTTATCAAGATCGACTTAGAATACTAATTGTAAGATGATCATTACATATCAAAATTCAAAAGTAGCACACTTGAGGCTCTGTGAAACAGGGGAAAACAGGTGTAAACTCGAAGCACCTTTCTATGTTACCTTGAGGTGACTAGGATATTTTTGTAGACAGGACTTGTACAAATAGGAAACAGATTGCACTTAGGGATTCAGTATTTAATTTGGATAAGCAGACCATAGATTTAATTTGAGTCATCACCAAACTCAATGATGTAGCAATTACAATAAAATCCTTAAGACAATTATATTTTTACATAAACCCTTGAAATTAATAGTAAGTCAAAGCCAAATGCAGCCTTAAGAGTTAAGAGGTATCTTTGGAAAATGATACTATCAAACTTCAGAAGTACAACAGCACCCAGCACGACATACATTTAAAGTAAGGACAGAGGGTGAACTGTAACATCTACTACAAAAGCCTAGTTGTTGCAGGAGGTAACATGTCCAATTAAAAATTAGTGAACCATTTCTTTCTACTTACTTTAAGCGATGAAGACAATACAATGTTTCTCAAATGGAAGAACACTTGCACTTATCAACACATGGCAATGCCGCATAACTCCGTTACTTTTTTATCAGTAGATACATTAAAAGGTACAGGACTCTAAGGACAATGATAATGCAGGCCTTCTAACCAACACAAACGACAAAAAAATCACTCTTCTTCTACCCAACCAAAAAAAAATTACAAACACAGGACTCTTATTGGGCACAACAAAAAGGTGCAGAGACAAAATCTAAAGATATTTAAAGAGCAATCCTCCATGTGCAGCAAAGAATGGTGCAAACACCAATGATTCAACTGCCATGAGCTTGATCAAGATGTTTAGAGAAGGACCAGAAGTATCCTTGAGTGGATCACCAACCGTGTCACCAATCACTGCTGCTTTGTGTGCGTCAGACCCCTTTGGGCCCAAAGCTCTAGCATGATCAGTTGAACCAGCCTGCACACAGAGAATTACATATAAGAATCTCAGAGAACTTTTCAGATGGAAATAGAAAAATAAGGAAAAAATTAGTTTAAAAAAGACAGGATGAAACAAAGCATATTCAGTTTATTGCTAGAGTTAAGGAGGTCATGGAAATTAAAAACATGAGATTTTCCCAGCTGAGTTACACCTAGAAACTCAAAAAACCAAAAATGGAAGGTGATATCTATTCATAGTTTCACCATAAGATGCATTTTCAAGTAAATCACAGTTCCATTAAAAGAACGTTAACAGGAAGTGAACTAGACACTTGAAGTACATAGCACAAAACTAACAGGAAAGCAATATAAGCAGGGTAATGATGGATCAACATCTTCAATGTGAAAACAGTTGAAAACATTGGCATGTACAATGCATTCCACTACATCTATGAACCTTTGCTGAAAGCCGAAAAAATGAAGCTCGATAGTTTATCAAGAAGGAACAAAAATATCTCAAGGTAAATTTCAGGTGTCAATGTTGGGGAGTGATCACATAGACCTGATTCAAGTGTCCAAAATCCAGATAAGAAGAAACCAAAAGGTTACCTCTATATATTTCTTGGCATTATCCCAGGCACCGCCTGTGTTAGAAGCTGATATTGCAACCTGTATTTTGAATAACACAATATGTGATTACCTCAATAAAATTAACAAGAAAGACCACAATTTATCTGCTAGAAGAATGTTAATAATGTTTCCATCTCTATGAGAGATCCAAATTGCATCAACCAGATGTATTTTACAAATCTTGTTCCAATGATCATAGTTGGCAAACTCGGCGATCTGACTCGGGAACCGCCCGAACCAGATCGAGATTGTTCACATGCTGGGTCACGGGTTAGGACCCAAGTGATCCACATCAAGACTCAGTTGACTCAGCCAAGTCAAGCACAATATGAGTTTTGGTGATATAAAACTAAATTAATGATAAAAAATTATTTTGATCCAGTTTTCTTAATCGGTTAGAAAGGCCAAAAAAAAGAGGGGAGGAGGCTGAATTGGTTGGTTCTCTCTCTCTCTCTCTCTCTCTATATATATATATATATATATATATATATATATATATATATATGCCTTGGCATTCATGACAAGACAATGATATGAATATAGACACCTTATTTATCCAACAAAAAAGTGGCATTCATATGTATGTACCTGCACACCAGAAACAAGGGCACCAGCCAAAAGGCCCGACAGAGTTTCAACTCCAAAGAAAGTGCCAGCAATCAATGGTGATAGCAAAACCAGTGCACCTGGTGGTATCATTTCTCTAAGTGAAGCATCAGTGGAAATTCTCACACAGTTCGCATAATCAGGCTTTACATGGCCTTCCATTAGTCCTGGAGTGGTGTTAAATTGTCGGCGAACTTCTTCAACCATTTTTAAAGCAGCACTCCCAACACTCTTCATCGTCATGGATGAGAACCAGTAAGGAAGCATAGCACCCACAATTAAACCAATGAAAACCTTAGCAGACAGCAGATCAACTGTTTTCAGGCTAGCTCGGCTCACAAAAGCTCCAAATAGAGCAAGGGATACAAGGGCAGCTGATCCAATAGCAAAACCCTGAACCCATTGAGCAAACCTTATGTTATTTGGTGAAATTCAAATCAGCAAAGTTGATTTAGTCATAGAAAGATGAACAAAAACCAAAGGAAACCTATACACAAACTTTTTATTTAAAAGTTAACAGCTGAGGCATTAAACTGTTCACCTTCCCAATGGCAGCAGTTGTATTACCAGCTGCATCAAGTGCATCAGTACGACGGCGGATTTCTCGGCTCATTCCAGCCATTTCTGCTATCCCACCAGCATTGTCACTTATTGGACCATATGCATCGATTGTGAGCCCAATAGCAATTGTGCTGAGCATCCCTAGAGCAGCCATGGCAACTCCATACATTGCAGCCAAAGTGAAACTAACATAAATTGCAACTGCAATTGCAAAAATTGGAATGATTACTGATTTGTAACCAAGAGCCAGCCCAAAAATTACATTTGTTGCTGCTCCTGTTCGGCATGAATCAGCCACATCACGGACAGGCCTGAAAAAGTTTTGCCACAAAAGGATCACCAAATGCCAAATACATACTAGATAAGTCCAAATAAAATATTTCTCCATAAGTCCATATGCTACAGCATTTTCGTTTGAGACATGCACAGGACAAGGTGCAGCTATGCTCAAAACAGGAAAGGAAATAACTGCAAAATTGACATAAAAGAACCCTCCCTCCTTCTCAAAGCTACCAAGCATTGGCTTTAGCCTTGTATGATTAGGTCAATAGGCTATAGACTTCTTTGGAGCACGATAACCTATATTCCTTATAACTTGCTTTGCATACTGACTGAGATATGAGTCCTTGTATTCCAACCATGCCAGGTATATTCTCCATATGTAAACAGACAACTGCTGAGTAAATGTGGAATTTTATTAGTGGATCAGAAACCTGAATAACTGATAAATGTAGCCAGTATGTCACTCTCCTTCATAATCAAAATGTGCCAGCTGACACGTTCTCTATACATGCCCAAATCAGAACTACAAGACTCCACTGGGCGGCGTTTGATAATCCAGAACTGAGTGATCTTGACATCTCAGCTGTTCCCAAAATGAGCATATACCTACCTAAATAGGCAAACAAAAAGGGGTTTAGCAGCTTTTACCTGTAAGCATTGCTTGTGAAGTACTCTGTTATGTACCCGATAATTAAGCCCATCCATAATCCAATGGAAACAGCAAAGAACAGATGCCTGAAAACCACAGGAACAAAACAATGTTCAAGAGATCACCAGAAGCCCTTGTAGAACTACATCATCCAGCTTCTGTAAAGCTATCTTGTCAAATTTAAAGAGAGGTCCAACCACAGCTTACCAGTTCTTCACAGTCTTTTTGGCACCAAGATCAAATAATTCAAAAGTTGATGGCAGAGCAATAAGGCAAACTATGGCAATGCCAATAGTCATCAGCACAGTGGATATAATAAGCTGACGCTTCAACATAGGTTCAATTTCTTTTTCAGTTTTTATCTCAAATAACTGTGTGGTAAGCAATGTGGTGATCATGCAAACCAGGATACCCATAGAACTGACAAGCAATGGAAAGGACATAGCAGTGAAGTCATGGTCAACACCAAATGATGATATTGAGGCAACAAAAAGGGCAGCACAAGACGATTCCGCATAAGAGCCAAACAGATCTGAACCCATCCCTGCGATATCTCCAACATTGTCACCAACATTATCTGCAATAACCTGCATATCAATAGCAAAGAAAGTCCGTTAGATGCAGGGCCACAGCTCAAAGTAATGTAAAGCACAACGAAGCTATGTGTAGCAACAAAATGCTTCCATCAGAAACCAAACGGGTGCTAATCACAAACTGAGAGATCCTGTCTTTTCATAAAAAACTAAGTGCAAAAATAGGAGTGGACTCATAACCCAAAAAAGCTGAGAAACCTTTTACAACTAAAGAAGACTGCCAAAAATTGACAGGCTTCCATGAACCATCAAGCTCTGTTTAGTTACAGGTTTGCAAAACTAAAAATTTCACAAAAGAACTTACAGCTGGGTTACGTGGATCATCTTCAGGAATATTTTTCTCCACCTTGCCAACAAGGTCAGCACCAACATCTGCAGCTTTAGTATATATCCCACCACCTACTCTACCAAATAGGGCCATTGAAGAACCACCAAGGCCATAGCCAGTAATTGCTTCATAAAGGCCCTCCCAGTCATCCCCGTAGTACAATTTAAACAGATAAATTGCAACAAAGAGTACCAATAGTCCATTGGCAGCAAGCAGGAAACCCATGACAGAACCAGACCTGAAGGCCACAACAAAAGCTCTGTTAACCCCCTTTCTTGCTTCTAGTGTAGTCCTTGCATTTGCATATGTTGCAATCTTCATGCCAAGAAAACCAGAAAATACAGAGGTTAAGGCCCCGAGAAGGAACGCAATGGTGCTGAATACAGCATTTGCAAGTGCAGGTTTGCACAGCTTCTGTTCATCATAGGCACACGGTTCTGGCTGTGTGCTAAAGCCTTTCACTGAACCGAGGAACAAGAATATAATTGCGCCAAAAACAACCATGAAAACACCAAGATACTTGTATTGGGTGAACAAGAAGGACGTTGCTCCTGCAGACAATAGAGAAGAGCCAGTCTCAGCCTCGCAGGGAGAGGTATAAGCTATCCCAGAAGTGCTTCACATTATACCAGTTATGGAGATACCAGGGGAATAATGATCAAAAGAACTAATTTACTCTTCAACAAACATTTAATATCCCAATCAAGAAACAGGAACGATCTCATTCTCACCTCAATAGATTCTGTAAAGTTGATCCTGGTGATGTACCCTTCACAAGGACTTCATGTATGAACATGGCATAAAGGAAAAGCAAGTAGCTTATTCCTTATAAAATTAGCATATAGCATAATAGGTCATCAATCATCATTATCTTCGTGTCATACACCACCAACACGGTGGCCAGAATGAGAAATAAGTAACTAGATAGTTTGAACTCTATAATGGTAATTAGCAGGAGACTAAGTAAAGGTTGGTCTGAGTTAAAGAACAGCATCTAAACACGAAACTGAGGTTTGTGTTCACTCTTTTGCCTGCTTTATGCATAATTCTATAAAATTTCCTTGGAAATCTAGCAGCGATCACCAAACCTTGTTGTCATTGCATCGTAAAGGAAAAAGATTAATCAGTCAACTACAAGTAAAAATAAGAAATTCAGAGACCAGGAACTATAAAAAAGTTGAAGACAATGGCTTTTTTTATTTATGTATAAAATTAAATTAAACAACTCAAACACGTGATTTAAACATATCAAATGTGTGATCGACTATATGAGTTCCGCCTCGAATTGGCTCATGAAACCGACCCCAATTCAAGGACATAAAAACAAAGAACTTGCAAATCATTGACACGATGAACAGTAATGCCCCTCACGAACCCAACCATAAGAGCGCGCTAAATTACTCATACCTATGGAAATGGCATTCTGAATCTCACAGCACTTAGTCACGACCACGCTGGCATCGACACCCTCTTCCTCTTCGTGTCCCAACAACGCCTCTGCAATCCCTCCTTCCGATGGTTGGCGGTCCAGAGAAAGCCTGATTCGGGACACCAGAAACCATTGGTACAGAGCAAACACAATTCCGATAACCGCAATCACCGGAATGAAGATATACGCAAAGAGTTCGCCAACTAGAGCAGAACCCATTTCCCCAAACATCAAGAGACAGCAAAACCAATCAAAGAAGCAACGCCCTCATGGTAGAATTTATAGAACGTGCACAGAATGTCAAATGGCTACGCCAAGGGTGACTCAAACTAATAAACAACTAAGTTAGTGACCATCGACGAACATCAGAAGAGGTAGAAATGCAAAACCAGGAGTATTATAACCTGTGTGCCCTTGAAATTGACTTACCCAATAGATTTTTGAGGCGGGCCATCCTGCAGTAGCCAAAATAAGAAGAAGAAGAAGAAGAAAATGACTTTTTTCAGGATAAATTTTGAAAGAAATCAAAAACGAAAAATGAAAAAGAGGAGGACAGGTGACCTTAAACGATCTAGGGTATTCCAGATGGGCCCCATAATAATTAAAGTTTCAGGAGATTCGCCAAAATGGAGAAGAGAAACCATTGACTTCAGAGCAGGAAGGAAGAAGGCGGCAGATCCCCGCGCCCCGTTCAAAAGGCCGGGAAAGTAAGCAATGTTATTACGGAATAAGCCCTAGATTTTAAAAATACTCCACAATAAGCCATATGCATAACATTTTTGTAAGTTTAACCTCTTTTACTTAACCACACCATGCGTTAAGGGTTGAAAATTAAAAGTGGCCATAGTTATTTTACTCGCCTATGGTCAACACTTAACAGATCATCTCGTAGGCAAATCAGTTCTTAATTATTTTATTTCCATTATGCACATTAATTCTTTTATTAACATTTGGTACAGCAATTTTGAAATGTACAAACTTAATAGGTTTTTAATAAAAAATTGAAAAAAAAAAAAAAAACATTTCTCTCTTACTGTTAAAGCAGGGCATTGGGCCGGACTCGTTATTGGGCCGGTTGGGCCGGTCTGGGTTGGGTCGGCCCGATGTCCAGGCTTACTTAGGGCCGAGAGAGCTGTAAATAATTTTTCCCTCTATCATATTGAATAAGAAATTAAAAGCTTCAACTACACAATTTTGTCTAAAAAACTAAAAAGTTGGGGAGAAAATTTTTCTTACTATCTTGTTATTGGGATGGAAACCCTGTCTAAGCCTCCTTTTAACACTTGGTTAAGAAAAGCAAAGGCCTTGGTCGAGCTTCACCCTGGGATCTTAAAAGTGAACCTAAGAGCTCATAACTAAATTTTTTAGGTCTTTCATATAATATATATATATATATATATATAGAGAGAGAGAGAGAGAGAGAGAAATTGAAATACTACCTTTATAGGTAGATAGTTATTTTTTATATTTTGTATCATTAAAAACCTTAACTGCAATGATCACTTGCTTGGCTATGTTTTTTAGTGTCAAAATGCATCTTTTTTGAGACAGATTTTAGCTACACAAAATGAAATAACAGTTCGGCATGGTATAGGTAACAAAAGCAAGCCTTATACCTAAAGAAATAAGAGGTTGGGTAGATGCTTCAGCCTTCAGTAGGTCTTTCTCGCTCACCTGAAAATACTCTGGAGATTTTTTTATACTAGAGAGAGAAAATCTGGCCTCTAATAAAAAATTCCCTCCATTAATTAATGTGCCCATATTAGTCCAATCATCAAATAATTATGCAAGTAATGATATATTTCATATTTAAACCACAAGCATGGAGAAAACCTCCAAACTTTGGATAAAGGTAAATTTTTCATAAGATACAGAAGCATAAAGATTCAAGTCCGATTGATCAACACCACTACCAGGAAGAATTTATATTCCCAAGATAACTATATATGGAAACTACAATTTTGATTTGGTGCACATGATTCTGCTTCTGAATTTCTCAAACTACCTTAGAGCTTTGTTCTCTGTCTTGCATATAGTAGTATGATACAAGTAAGGGGGTTTGGTCTAGGAGTAGAGCCAGAAATTTTTTTTACGAGACAATAAATATATAGTTAACAACCAAATGTATCTAAGTTCATGAGCCAGTAACCTACGTCCGTGGGGCTGCCCTATATAATCGGAACCAAGTTCACCTAAATTCAAGTATAAAAAATTATAAATTTAATTTCAAAGTATCTCCATCGAGATTGTGCCCCACGGACACCTCACCTAACTTGGTTCGGTCATGTCATGAAACCGTGTTTCAAGTTGTTGAAACTGAAACATGCGTGCATAAAACTTTTTAAGCACCCAGTATTCATATGGGCAGCACCCAGCATTAAGCATTCTTAAGGCAAACATTGGATTGCAAGCAGCTCCTTCAGATAAGATAAGGATCATATATATATATATATAAAGCACCCAGTATTCTTATGCGCAGCACCCAACATTAAACATTCATAGAAGAAACGTTGGATTTCAAGCATATCCTTAAGATGAGGATCATTATTCATGTGTGTGTGTATATATATATATATATATAATTAGATTTCTCTACTCCAGTTTATTGAGTTCTTTTGAGGCTCTATCCTTTACCACCTACCAGATCTTATTGTGTTTTTTTCTATAAATTATTCGGTTTTTCCGATACCTTACAGTAAAAATCTACAAATTAATCAAGTTTGTCAGTGACTGCTTTTCTAGAAGGGTAATTAGATCACCTGATCGGCTCTTCTTGGCAACTGAGTTTTATGAAAACCAGGGTTCTTGTAAAACCTGGTTCCGGCATGGCAGAAAACTTGGTTTTGGGTGTTTGGGAGATAACTCCAAACTTGGTTTTCTCATATTTTAATGAAGAACAAATCTAATAATAAACTGTGTGTATTAGATCTAAGCATCACACCAACAAAAGGATTTTGCCGCAAACTGCTTCATTAAATTACTATTAGGTGCTTTCATTTATAGTTGCTGGGTTGAAGCAAAGCTGGCCAGTCATAAGCAAGAGTGGACTCAGCGCCACACACACAATGGTCTCAAAAGAATGTGCTTCCATGTATGCTCAGCACAATCCGATCATAAGGAATTATATTCGCAGTCACATGTCAAGATCAGATGAACGAAGATACTTGAACATCCTTACATATTTTTATATTATGTGAAAAGTCAACAATAATAAAATAACAATTGGCTGGTATGTTAGTCTCTATCAACGTGACAAGCACCTTGACATACATATTTTATATATACATGTGTGTGTGCACGCGTGCATGTACGTGAGTTTTTTAAACGTGAAAATTCAATGGCCGGAAAAAGCACTTGAGAATGACAACTGCCTCCAATTAGTGAAGAAAATCAGCTTTACCTTTTTCTCACACTTGCAGATGCCTAATTCAAAGGGATGCGAAAATAAAATAGATTCTCTTTTCTTTTTCTCTCTCTCGCTCTCTACACACAATATATATACATACATACATATATATATATTATTTATTTATGCAGTATACTATACAAGTATGTGATGGTACGTACGCATTTAATTAAATTGAATGGGTTTGATTTTTAAATACACAAGCAATCTTTGGATCAAGGTTGGCATATTCTTCTTACTGTTTTCGTGTGCTTAAGTTGACAAATAACAACCATTTTAAATCCAAATCAGTCCATCCTTTTTTGCCATGATATCGTAATATATATATAAAGGGATTATTTATGGCTAAATTCTTCACAACTTATCAATCGGATATAAGCCTTTCGATATATATATATATATATATTCTGTTTAACAAGCAAATTTTTCGTTTGCTGACTCATTGATTAAAAGTTCGAATTAATAAATCATGTCTACACGCTCTTACCTATTATATCAACACACGTGAATTGAATATTCTGTGCAGTGAATATAATTTTTTTATAAAGATCGGCTTAATGTATAAAACAAAGCCCATCCTCCCAGCAGGTTTGCATTGGGATCTTCTCTATTAGATATGTATCGCTGGCAAATAATTATAGGAAAAATGAAGTCAATCAATTAAGATGTTGCTCATGAGGAGATTAGAGAAGCCATGAACAGTGCATATATAAGCGGTTTTGGGAGCCCATCGCTTTATACCTACAGGAAATCCTGCAAAACATCACCAAGTCCAGTCAACGTTTGCCAAAAGCTTTTTCATTTTCTTCCAGTAGCCCATGCGGCCGCAAGCCGTTTCTGATAACTTTCTCAATGAGCATTAGGTCCCATCAAGAATTTTTTTCATTAGCTCTTATACCTGTCTGAGTTATTTGGCAAAATCATCAAGCCGCATTCCTCTGTTCAATAGTCAACACGCCAACCACACCCGAAGCCAAATGATTTAGTAACCAATCGTCGCCGATTCTAAGACAATTTGAATATAGAGACAAAAATCATGCACTCTCAGTTTCTTCCATCTGGTTGTCTTGTTATTTGTATCGAAAGAAGTTTCACTACAATTAGCTGCAGAATCGTTCACAAAAACACTGTTTGCTTCCTGTACTTTTCTCTTGAAAGGGACATACCTGCAGATTGTGGCGTTCTAATGACCTGCCTCAACTGACCTCAGCACCGAGTTTGATGGATCTCAACCACCTGATCATCTGCTTCGGTTTGGCACATGAAAGGTCAAGAGCCATGACACAAATCTGGTGATTAGGTCGAGACATATAACAATACTATTGACTAGAAACTTAACAGCTGTGAGATTATCTAAGTTATTTCCATGTGCAGAGAGATGTTGCAGATGGAATCTGTGATCAACCACAGAATATCCTGTGTTGAGAAGTCGCAGACTCTTGAAAATGACAGGAACAGCAAGATTATTTGGCATTCATGAATGTAGGATGAAGAATCGTCAGCTTTATAACCTCAATCTTTATGAACAAAGTAAGTTCATATCAACATTTACTGTACCCAAGACCAAACCTTGATAATTAAACCTCATTGGGTTCAATGCGCTGAAAATGAGTCGAACTCGAACAGTGACTACTACCTTGCAAGTGAAAACTGAGTTGAGCTCAAGCTGCTGCAATCAGGCATGCAGTGGGGCTAATTTTCGAGCCTTAGTCCAGTTCATGAAGCCATTCCAGTCCAACAAAACCTTGGTCTTTCATGGCTATGAACTTCCAATAAATTCTTTCATGTCCTTCTATAAGGTAAATCACGAAGTGGGGGTGGTGCTCACCCAACTACACCCTGCCAATTTCTTGACTCCTTTACCGGCCATAACTTCTCTCAGTTCTACGGCTTCCTGCTACCTACCACAACCAGAATAGATATTTGGCAATACAACATAAGCTCCACACCTCTCTGGCTCTAAACCAAGAAGCCTCTGGCCTGCGGACTCACCTAAACCTAACTCCCCATGCAGCCTGCAAGCCCCCAACAAGGCACCCCAGACTGATCCCTCAACATCCACTGGCATCCTCCTTATAAACTCGCTAGCCTCCTGTAAGAGACCTGCTGCACCGAGAAGATTAACCATGCAGCTATAATGCTCAGTCCACGGTGAAATGTTGAATTCCGTATGCATAGAATCAAAATATTTGATGCCTAATTCAACACAACCAGCTCGTGCACATGCTGTGAGTACTCCAAGAAAGGTGATCCCATTTGGTTTCAGACCAGCCTTCAGCATATCATTGTAAGTGGACATGGCCTCATTGCCACAGTCATGTGCTGCAAACGTCGAGATCATGGCATTCCAAGTGCACAACTGCTTCACTTGCATACTCCCAAATACTATAATGGCAGACTTTAGCAAACCACATTTTCCATACATGTCGATTAGTGATGTACCAAGAAATGGAGTAATCATAATGCTTCTTCTAATCACATAACCATGGAGAGATTTCCCTTCATTAGCAGCCCCTAGACCTCCACAGGCAGAAATAACACTAACCAGAGTGGCTTCATGAGGCGATAAACCCACATCCACCATAGACTTAAAGAAATCAAATGCTTCTCTACAGCGCCCGTTCTTGGCGCAACCATTGACCATAGTGGTCCAAGAGACGACATCCCGCCAAGGCATTTCAACAATCAGTTGGCGTGCAGAAGCCATCTTCCCATTTTTGCAGTATGCGTCGAGCATCGCGTTGTGAGACACTTTATCTGGCTCGGATATTTCAACAAAAACCTGGCGCGCATCGTCTGTTTCCGCAAAAATACCATAGAACCGTCTGAGGCAGCTGTGTATGAAATTATCAGATGCTTGATAATGAGCCCATGGATGGTCTGGCCTATTGGCTTTGAGGTGGAAGAGGCCTTGATCAGTGAAGGGAAGGTGAATTTATCAGGATGGATCTGGTTTTTGAGCATTTGGGTGAAGAGGACGAATGGATTCTTAGAGCATTGTTGAAGGGTGTAGGTGTGGATTAAGGTGTTCCATAAGAAGGGATCCTTGCTCTTGTATAGAAGTCCCGTTGTGATCAAAACGCAGTGGAATTGGCTTCACTGGTCACAAATCCTGCAAAATTGGGAAATTTGGAGGAACGATCTAATGTTTCGGGCCGTTTTCTGAAGCAAGATGTGGCAGACCATGCTCATGAACTAAGTGCCGGTGGAGCTGAGTCCATGCAACGTTAGCAGTTCATACGCAAAACAACTGCCAAAACGATTGCACCAAACTTTTAAGTGCGAGTTTGAAACTTCAACTTCACGAATATGGATTTTCATCGTAGCAAGTCAAATAAAAGCTTTACGGGTAGTTTGTCAATAGCAAAAGTATGTGATAGTTCCATCCATCATCTGCTCCAATACTTGAGAAAGTAACATTCCGCTACCATCGCCCAACGACGTACAAACGTGCAATTGAAGTCTCACTAATTTAAGGAACTACCAGCAATTTGCATCATGCGATTCTCACAAGAGCAAAAAACATAAAGAACATAAAACAGGAGGAGAGAGAAAATGAGAGGCGCATTAAGGATAATTATTGAATAAGCATTAGATTACATGAATATTCTTATTTTTTATACTTAAGTTATCAATTGATATAAAAGAGTGTATCTTTTCAATTATTATTGTTAAATTGTTGTAACCATTATCTCGTACAACGTGTTTAATGGACAATTGTAAATGTAAACATGTAGTCGGTAGTCATACATGTAGGTGTGTAAGTGTGAGGATTATTACCAATGGCTCCAATCTTATGGGATGGGGCTCACTTACACCCCCTCCATTTTGCCTTATATTGTATGACATGAATGCTGTATTCACATTGAGCTGCTCTCACCTTAAAAATTTTGATGCCCTGCCAGCTCAACTCAGCGGACTTTAATAACAGATTTGTTAGACATTTACTTGTAAATATCGGTCTTTTTATGTTTCGTTGAAAGTTAGGGTGAACAACGGACTAGTTGAAGTTTGACTTGTTAAAGAGTTCGAGCCCAGTCATTTGTTGAACGTGTCGAGCTCGCGTTTAGAATCGACTGGTTTAACTAATCCAGTTTAAAGTGTTAAACTCCCGGTTCGAAAATTATGTGTATCGATTTTTACCGACTCGTTTTTTTTATAAACAAACCGGTTTCCCGGACCCTTTTGTGAGTTTGTCTCAGGCGAGAAACACTTTGCCTTTTTGTTTTCTCGTTTCGAAAAAATTTTCCCCCAACATTGAAACCTAAGTTCGTTGCTCCGCCTCCGCAGGACCGCAGCTCTGCTTCAGTCTTCAAGGTTTCAGGAGGCGAGGCGATATCTGCCTGCAGCAGAGAGGGCAAGCTTCCTGCCTGCGTGTAGTCCAGCACCAGAAGCTTCTCATCTTTGGAATAGTAGTAGGCCCAGATTGGCGGCGAGGAATGGGGGCAAGTTCGTGGAGGGAGCGCTGAGGGTTGATAACCTTTCTGAAGGAATTCTGGCATGCGTATTCAGAGACTATCTCAAGCATTCAGTGCAAGGAGGACCACGAAATCTTTTTAGCCAATCAAGGATCTGGGGAGGCAATCAAAGATGTAGCAGCGGTATCCTTGGTAAGTGGCAGTTTTTGTTGATTGCCACCCTAATGTATTGTCTTGCTGCTCAGAAGTTTCTTGAACATGATAAGCAAAAACTAAATGGCTTGAAAATATGAAGGATAATACTGCTGTGAAATTTTGGACCTCCTTCATGTTTGATGAAACGTGAATAGGTGCAGAAATTCCAGTGTCATTATTAAACCAAAACACTCAATTCGTTTTGTTTTTTTCCCATTTTAATATCAAGTTGTTTGTTCATTATGTGCTCTAGAATGATGAAACTTCAGTATTGCAAAGACAGCGTGAAGCAGAAAAGATTATTGTTGAGGCTTACAGTGCTCTTCTTCTTGCCTTCCTCTTAATTGAAAGGTTTGCTTTGTCTTTCCGTTTTAAATCTTGAGCCACAATCAGATCTATGATTTGGCGACAACTATTTTTTTTTGTCTTTGGACATCCTTCCTGTTTAATGAAACGTGAATAGGTGCAGAAATTTCAGTGTCATTATTATATCCAAAACACTCAATTCGTTTTGTTTGTTTTCCATTTTAATATCAAATTGTTTGTTCATTTTGTTCTCTAGAATGATGAAACTTCAGTATTGCAAGGACAGCGTAAAGCAGGAAAGATGATTGTTGAGGCTTACAGTGCTCTTCATTTTTGTTGATTTTTTTTCCCAGATACTTCTAGGATTTTTCCACTTCCCTGTCATTTCATTGGGGTAGCCTGCCCACCAACTCCTGAAACTCAACTGGAAGCTATAGGAGAAGGTACGCAAGTTCTTCAATAAACACAGTCAGTCACTTTCTTGAAAATGCATTGCAGAGCTTTATGCAACATTAAAGTGTGTCTCTACTGCAAGAATGGCAACTGCTTTCTTGACAATGCGTTGCAGAGCTTTATGCAACATTAAAGTGTGTCTCTACTGCGAGAATGGCAACTGCTCCTAGCTGTGGACATGGATCCTTATCATATCCCACAAAGGAAACCACGGATGAGGGTTGGAGTAGAACATTATTCAAGAATCTGATGTTTTTCCTAAGTCATGGCGTGGGTAAATCCGTTTGAGTTTGATAGCTTGTCATCGTCATAACTTTTTTGCTAAGAAAATTTGTCTAGTACTTCATGATTTTTACAAAGTTGTAGGACGTGAATAATTTAGACTTGCCTTTGTCAATGAAATTTTGTGTCGCCAAATTCTACTTCCATGTTGCTAACTTATTTACATTTTAAATTTCTAGGTACCTAAAGATTCCTTGCTTTTCATAATTACCGCTTTTGGTGGTGTCGTTTCATGGGAAGGTGAAGCATCTCCTTTTAGCAAAGCTGATGAAAGTATCATGCTTCAGGTGTGTGGTTTATCAAGTAATTATTGTTAATTGACTGGGTCGTGATCTTAGTTGTCTGATATGTAGTTTACATGCTTGTCCAAGGGTCCTTACACATGCAAACTATCCTTCAAAATTGCAATATCAACTTTTAGGTTTTAACAACTGAAGAATCACCTCGTAATTAGAAACAATTAAAATGACTTGTACATTTTCATGTTTTAACACATGAAAAATATGCATAAAAGAAGAAAACTAGGTTCTTTCAAAGTAGGGTGCTCGGACTCAGTTGCTGATTTTAACAACCAAGATTCAACTAAAACTAGTTATTTTTTTGAGTGCTTTGCAGTTTACATTGTCAGCCTTTTTTTTTACTTTTACATATCTGCGTATCTCTTTTTTTTATTTTTACATATCTGTGTATCTCCATGCAACATGTTTTACTTTTACATTGATGGATCTTAAATAAAGGATTTTGTTCAACTTCTTGCTGCCTAATTGCAGATAGCTGAAGAACAACCCCAGTCCAACATGTTCCCTTCTAGAAGATACGTTCGACTGACGTGGGTGTATGACAGTATATTGCTTCAAATTTCTCCTCTTTCTTCTTCTCACCAAACTACAACGTAAATGAAAGAATTTGATAAGCACTTCTGGGTTTCACTTTTTTTTTAAATATAAAAGAAAAAGCTAGATATGCATAGCCTAAGCACAAATACATGAAAAAGAATCTAGTTTAACAAAGAACTAATAAAAACAGTTCATACTAAAATTTTCTCAAAATGCTTCAGCTCCTCCTCTTTTCAAATGTCCAATTTCAGGAAAGGTTGCTCCTCAGAACTCGGGGCTTTTTGGTCAGAATTATTGGCTTTCTTTGCCACCATATAGTCAGTGCAGCTGATGCCTTTTAATTCCATCTTCAGTTCTTTGAGGTATTGTTTCTCCAGCCTTGCATTATAAAAGATGAGCGAATTTTCAATAATTGGTTTAAGCATTTACTTTCAGCCGTTTGTTTTGCATCAAATTTACTTGTCAAATATTCGAGGACAAATGTATAGTAAGGAACGTGACTGCAAAGCCTTCAAAAGGAGAAAAATAAAGCGAAAGGAGGTAGAATAACAAAACCAAGTGCATGATTGTGGATTCCTTGTTTTTCAATGGTTGTCTATGAGATTTGTTTTTCTTGGACTGTAAATGCTTACACCAATTATTGAAAATTCGCTCATCCTTTTAGGGTGCAAGGCTTGATAAACAATATCTCGAAGAATTGAAGATGAAATTAAAAGACATCAACTACACTAACTATATGGTGACAAAGAAAGTCAATAGTTCTAACCAAAAAACCTAGAGTTTTGAGGAGCAACCTTTCTTGGAATTGGACATTTGGGAAGAGAAGGAGCTGAAGCATTTTGAGGAAATTTTAATATGAACCGTTTTGATTAGTTCTTTGTTAAACTAGTTTTTTTATGTATTTGTGCTTAGGTCATGCATATCTAGCTTTTTCTTTTATATTTTAAAAAAGTGAAACCTATGGGTGTTTATCAAATTCTTTCATTTAAGTTGTAGTTTGGTGAGGAGAGGAAAGATGAGAAAGCTGCTCTTGATGAAGAGGAGAGAAAGTTCAAAGAAATTGGCAAAGGAGAAGGCTCTTCTTGAAAAATAGTGTTAGTCTCTTCTAAAATATCCTTCATTTTCCATTTTGAATGCAAAGGAGAAGGCTTTCTGCAAAGCCAAAGTACTCAAATTGTCAGGGGATTCAAGTTTTAGAGAAGATGGCTCTTTAAAGACAGGTTAATGTTCAGTGGATTCAAGTTTTATGAAGGTGGCTCTTTAAAGGCGGGTTAGTGTGTCGACTCACCATGGTAGCCTGGAAAACCCTGAAAGGCAACCACTTCAAGAAATAACGATAATCACAAGCTTAAATGCTTAATGTGTTGGATGTCTCCATACAAAAGCGCTTTGGCAGTCCCTCGCTGCAGTTTAACTTGTGAGACCATGGTACAGTTGCTTTGCTTAAAAATGGCTGTTAACTTAAACATACAAAAACAGTAAACGAATACGCTAACTGTGATCCAGATTCGAAAGGCTACTCATGTATTTAAAATTAAAACAATGTAATAAATTGTGTGCAGTGGAGTGTAAAAATAAATTGTCATATATATATATATATATATATGTATAAGAGAGTATAATCTTTTTGGGATAGTTGAAGTTTGTAATTTATCCCTTTTTTTAAATGAATCTGAATAGTTGAAGTTTGTAATTTTTTTATTCGTTTTCTTTCAAAGTTAATCTTTTTGGGATTCAAAAACCTATAAAATTTTAGATAAAATCACCTCCTTTTTAGTTGTATAATCATAATAAGAGAATCTCCTTAATTTCTCTAATATACCTTGATAAGAAAAACTTAGTGTGCACAAATGCGATAAAAGAACTATAAATTAATTAGCTCTTCCGTTCCCCAAAGTCTAAGGACTGAAGGTCGTCCCTATCAATCTGACCGACGGCCTCCTTTATCAGCTTTGCACCGTATTCTATACCCCGCTGATCGAAACTTAATATATATATATATATATATATTCATCCTCAAAAGTGTCTCAAACTAAAGAAAAATGGCACGAACATATAGAATCATGGTGGAAGAGAAATTAAAAAGAATGGAAAAGTCAAAATTAAGGAAAAAAAGTTTAAAAATATAATTTTTTATCTCAACGTACCTGTATACCGACATGGATATGTGGGCAGATCACATATACCCGTGTGACTTAGGTAGCTTCTCGACTATACAGATTTTCCAAATGACTGTAAGCAATGTCATGCCAGCATGTATTTCATCAAGTTGGTTAAGGCTGACTTGTCTGAACTAATGTATGACCCTCTTCCCATTTCTTAGATAAAATCTTCTAACATGAATTTTACTGTACATATTTCCATATAATAGCAGAAAATTAACATTGAAAAAATATGGTCTGCTAATTTGTTCATATCACTTGCCTTCTCGATGAGCAAATCATCAGTATATATTTGAGCTAACATAGTTGATCTAAGCCCAAGTATGAATTAGAATATCAACTAAGTACTAAATAAAGACCAGTTATACCAAAACTACCGTCACGACCCAAGTTTTTGACACAATTTTTTTTTATCCACAATAATTATGAACATCAAGTCTGTAAAAACCAAATCACGGTTCGAGTATGACCAGTACAAGACGAACAAAAACAAAGCATTCAGACCCACAAAACTCAATCAACAAAGCCCAGACTCAACACATGCCTAGATCGCTAACGACGGTCCATTTCAATTGAGGATGTCAATCCTGGAGCTTATGATCTATCAATAACTACCTATAAAGACAAGAGGAAAGGTCAGATTTCTCCGAGTATGGCAACATTTAGCCATGGGTGGAACATGATCCGACAAAATAAATACACAATTATGTCAAACAAATCTATATCATGATTCATGGCCTACATCTATAAGTCCGTTTGATTCATAATGCCTTGTTGAGTTAAAACTTATAACCATAAGTGAGTTACATTATACGTTTATGTATTGTAAGGTTACAATGGTGGTCCATTAACAATAAATATTGTCATTATGTCGAGCATTCAATAGAGGACCCTGTGGGTACAAAACACATGTAAAACAGAACAAATCTTTACCAAATGATATACAAAAATTGAGGGTAACCTACAATAAAGCCTCTTGAGATATTTCAGATCACCGCAATAGAGCCATACAACTGGTATCACCCAAAGTGGTAGATCAACCCATCTAGGCACCCGAGTTCAGAGACTAAGAGTTGCCTTGCGCTCCAATCAAAGTTATAACTGAATCTTAAGCCCTTATGCCGTTCGATACCCGTGGGCAGTTTAGTGCATATGCAGTGTGCAACCACAGTGAGCACATACCACACTACTACCTCTCGAAACAAAACTATCCACTGGACTTAGCTCATACTAATATATATATATATATATATATATATATATATATATATATATATATATATATATATATATATATATATATATATATATTATGCGCTAGCCGTCATTTGTGTTCAAATCTGTATATATATATTTATATACATGCATATGCATTTATATTTAGAACCCACACCTTGTGTCCTTCCATTCCTAATTTATTATATTGTCATAGAGATAACTATCTAAAAATGAAAAGTCAATTTGTTGTTGGAAAGTTCGCTAGATGCTAGTGTATTTATAAAAACGGTGTGCTCAATGTTGAAACTTATGGGTCCTTCACTTGTAATCCTGGGTGTCGGGCCGGGCTGCCGCCTGGCCCGGTCGGACCCGGTTCGGGCCGGGGAAAACCTGGCCCGAGCTGGGCCCAATAGGCCAGCCCGACTCCCGCCCTCTGTCTCCCTCTCCGCTCCCCCTCTCCCTCTCTGCTCCCGCTCCCTAAGGCTGGGCGTCGGGCCGGCTCGGTATGGGCCGAAAAAATCCCGGGCCGGCCCGATAACTACCCCTACCGCTCCCCCTCTCCCTCCTCCTTTGTTTCCCTCGCCGCTCCCACTCCTCCTGCGTCTCCCTCCCCCTCCCCCCTCCTCCTCCATCGGAGGGCGACGGGAGGGCAGGGGGAATGGGGGTCGAGAGGGTAGGGGACGGCAGGGCGGGCCGGGTTCGGCTGAGCGGCCCAACGGGCCGGGCCGAGAACTGGGCTATCGGGCTGGCCCCGGGCTGGGCTGAGCGGGCCGACGGGCCAGATCGGGCCGACCGTTACCCGACCGGTCCGGCCCGATGCCCAGGCCTATTATTCACTGGTGGTGGCAGTCTGCTTAAATTAACTAGAAGCTATCATATCGGTTGACAGATTTTGATATGCACATTTTCTTATAAATTACACTCAGAATGTGCAAGGTCACACATTTTATGATGAGGGACCTTTGAAGAAAGAAAACCTAGGTGAGCCCCATTTGGCCATCTACCACGCCTTAGGAAGACATGGGAATCTTCAACTTGACGCTCTTCATGTTCCCTGCTTACCAAAATGATATTATTATGTGCATGATCTGGACAACATTTTCGTCCACTTTTGAAGTACTACATAGTCATCAATTATAATGTCTAGCAGGTCTCTTCCCAAACCTTGCCAGTTATAATGTCTAGCAGGTCTGACTCTTCAGCATATTTATACATTTTGCTGGGCCTGTTCACGACGCAAAACACTCAGGCCATATTGCAAAAAGTCGGCCAGGATTTCAGCCGGCTGAGAGATGGAGAGACCCCGTACCTCGCCTGTCGCTGCGTGTTGATGGGTTACTCTGCCATCGCCGGTTGCTGCCTGCCGATGGCGATGGGTGCCCGTCTGCGTATATGACAGTCTTTACCGGTTGGTTGATTGCCGCCGGCGATTCGAGTGGATATGGATCCAAATGAAGGCATTTCCAACCCAATGAAAGATCGAACATAACCAATTAATGCCAGACGCAGCGTCCATCAGCAAAAGAAATTGAGTTTAAGAACATCAAGATCGAACGAGATGAATACCGATTAATCATGACCCTGATCTCGCACAAAAATAAGCATCAACGTTATATGCAGCATGATAGAAAGAATTTGAATAGGCATGTCATCGATTAAAGAAGCACAGCCCCTTTTATTATGGAGCAGATTGAGTGAGTGAAAGCACCTGATACTTTAGTTGAACATTTGCATAAGCCTCCTTTTATGCGGCAGATTAATTTGCATGGCCATGGCTCCATTAATCGCCAGATTCGTTGCTGAGGTCCCAGAATGACTCACAAAGTCGCATTGGAATCAGGACTCTTAGTTCTAGATATTGGTGGTAGCACAATTGATTGATCTAAATAAATCTTATGAGCAAATGCAAATTCATGAATAGTTTTTTTTTTATTGGATGGATTTTAAAGCAAAGATCTTCATATTATGAGTTTGATAAAAAATAAAACACTCTCCTCCTTCTCGTGCTACTTTTCTTCCTTTTGCTCTCGGTTAACTTTATTTGAAGAGGTCTTTAAGGGTCTCCTGTTGGTGTTCATTCACTTTCATTCCAAGAAGTCTCAAGTGATGCGTCCATCGAGATCTAGGTTTCTTTTCTATCATGTTCTTTTCGTGACATGCTATTGCTTAATTTATAATAGAAATATAAACAAAATGCATATCCAAAAAACGGTAAATGGATTCAGCTGTAAATCCGGCGATCCTAAGTTGATAAAAATGAACTGAAAATCCAAGAAAGAAAAGAATAAACACACACACACACCCAAACACAAAAATAAACTTTTACGAGCTTCAGTGCATCAGGTTCTGTTTTTCTACGTTCATTCAACGACCGTGTTGTGTTTTAGTCACTCCTCTTTGTGTAGATAAGGACTTGTTTTATCTATATTGCAGGACAAAAGCTAAAACCCTTGTTGATATGCTTTTAGAACGATCGAAGAACGGGGAACCCTTTGACATTTTCTCAAAGAATGTGAAGATTTCCCTTCATTTAGTTTTTTATAGTTTTAAGATGTTTACTTTTTTTTATTGCAGTAACATGGATTCTATGTCATATTCATTCTATGCAGATGTTTAGAGTTCTCTGGTGCATTGCACCTGTTGCATGATTATCTGATTCGGTGTTCTTTTTTGTTGCACAACCTCTCAGTCAATACTGAGATAAATAATATATATGTACATGTTGAATGTCACTTTTCTAGTTTTTCATTTTTTGTAACCTACTACTTAGGCTTTGAATATAATTATGTGAAGGTTTATGTTTTTTTCCTTTTTGCATAGTGTTTTTTAGTGATATTATTGTACTCTGCCAGCCTAGTAGCCATTTTTGAAATATGACATTTTATCTTTGTTTAGGTTAAGTTTCGAATGGCAGACATATGTTTGTAAAACTAATAATGTAAGAAAGATCTCCGTCACTACTGAAGGCATACAATATCATGTAATTATTTTTGGTCCTCATGAATATAATGTTTTAATAATTGACATATAAGTTTGCATATACGTGTATGACATTTACTTGTAAATATCGGCCTTTTTATTTTTACACTGGGAGCTCCACAGGAAACGTGTCGACCTAGTTAGTTATGCACTCCCTAACGATTAAACGATCCGTACCTAAGTGGGCGTTCGATAAAAAATAAGATACTTTCCTCCTTCCCCTACTACCTTTTCTCCCTTTTGCTCTCAGTTCGCTTCACTCGAAGAATTCTTTTAGGGTCACCCGTTTGTGCTCATTCACTTCCATTCCAATAAGTCTCAAGCGATGCGTCCGTCGAGATCTAGGTTTCTTTTCTATCTTGTTTTCTTCGTGACATGCAATTGCTTAATTTAGAATAAAAAGATAAACAAAATGGTTATTCAAAAAATGATAATTGAATTTAGATGTGAATATGGCGCCTAAGTTGATAAAACTAATCTGAAAAACCAAAGAAGAGAAGAACAAACACGCACATGGACACAAACACAAAAATAAACATTTACATGCTTTAGTGCACTAGGCTTTGTTTTTCTACGTTCATTCAATGGCCATGTTATATTCTTCTTCATCCTTCTTTTAGGTGTAGATAAGGACTTGTTTTATCTATATTACAGGTGAATCACGGCAAAAGCTAAGTCATTTTCTTAAAGAACATGTAATGATTTTCCTTCATTTTGTTTTTTATAATTTTGAGATGTTTACTTTTTATTTCAGTAACATAGATTCTATGTCATATCCTTTATGTGCATATGTCCACTCATGCATTGTACATGTTGGATGATTGTCTGGATTGTGTTCTTTTTTGCTGCACAACCTTCGAGTCAATACTTTGACAAATAAAAATAATATATATGTACATGTCGAAGGTCACTTCTCTTGCTTTTCATTTTCTGTTGCCTACTACTTAGGCATTGCTCTTACCTACTAGCCATTTTTGAAATATGACTTTTTATTTTTGTTTAGGTTGAGCCTTGAATGGTAAACATATGTTTGTGAAACTAATATTTTAAGAAAGATTTTTGTCACTACTGAAGGCATACAATATCAAGTAATTATTTTCGTCTTCATTAATATAAAGTTTTAATAATTGATATATATGTTTGCATATACGTGTTGACATGACCTTCCAATGGAATGCTCCAGTAATGAACCTCAAGCAATTTTACATAGAGAATATCTTATTTAAGGCATGCCTCCTGAATTTCTTGGCGGTACCGGCACTAAATATTGCCCAAACAAACTCCACAAAAGTTTTTTATTTTCATTTTGCTTTAAAATATTTGTTCACTTATATAGTGGTGCCTCTTTGAGGTTTTTGTATTGCATGACCCACCATGTCAAGTCCACCATATTTCACACAAATAATGTTGAGGAATTCTTATATTTGAAATCGGCAATGTTTGATATTTCTTATACAATACATTTGACATAGTGAACCGTATTTGAGCCAAACAAACATCTTCTTCGCATATTGAATTATATTTTTGGGTGTTTGATTGCTGCCGAATTCAAATAAGAGGTTGCGTAAAACTAAGATTTCAGAATTTTTCATTTAGAAAATGTATTAAAATCATGGGTGCCGAATCGATTCAAGACACAAGCTACTAAATTCCATTAACAGACTTAAATTTAGAATACGTAGTAACTTTAATTAATGCGTATAGGCTTCCGTTCATTATAAAATTTGGGTTGTTTAATATGTAGTTATGATGCAATAAAAAAGGCGGAGGTTAACAAATTCAAATACAAAAAACCATGACAATATTTTCCATGTGACATTTTTCAGGAATAGACAAAGCACTTGAGAGGCACGTGTGGGTATATGTGGATACATAATTGTTCCCATAAACGTACAAAAATATTTATTTAACAATTTTTTTCATTTTCAAATTTTATTAAAAAATTAGTATTTTATATTACTAGTGCACCTTAGCAAATGGACTCAGCAAGTAACGAAGCTTCCACACGATTTTAGGAGCTTAATGGGTTGCTTGAAAAAAACAAACATGTAAATTTTACAAAAATTTATTTAGTTAAAAATTTTAAAGTATAATTTTGCTCCCTTCATGAAAAATTACTGGTTCTGTGCCTAGTAGAAGAGGACCGGCTTATTTTGTTTTGTTTATACCGGTAGAGCTAAGTTTGACGCTCTGCATTCTATATATATTTTTCTTTCTTGTACACATTATTTTGTTAGAATAAAAGGGTGAAGAGCTTAAATTCCAGCCGCCATTTATTGGCATTTTAATGCATTATAGTCGTGCTTCTGTTTAATTATGTTTTTAGGTGCTTAATCACTTAAAAAAAATATACATGAGGTGAAATACAATATCAGGACCTTAAAGCATGTGATATAGTATCTTTTGTTCATAACAAAACATATGCAATCCTTTGTTCCAAAGTTGCAACGGTTGCACCTTATGTTAAACTCAAGTTTAAACTTTTACTTCAAGAATATTAATTTCAAAGGTTTTATGACAATAGTAAAGACGCATTACAATTCCATAACATGTCCCAACATTTCAGGTGGCATATTCATAAAACAACAACATAATGTATTAGGTCAATAGGCCAGAGACCCCTTTGGAAGGAAAAATAATCTCTACAATACTTATAACTTGCCTTACATGCTGATTACCACTGAGATATGACGTTGTATTCACATTTGCTGTCAGCAATTACTTCCGCCTTAAATAATTTAGATGCCGAACCAAGTCGCCAACTCAACTCACCCAAACCGAGTTGCCAACTCAACTCGGCGGACTCCAATAACCGATGTGTTAGTAAGGTGAAGTTAGTTATACGCTGAGAGCTCGATCAAAAATCAAGAAACCCTCTTCTTTTTTGAGCCATGTTTCTCCCTTTCGTGAGCTCGATCAAAAATAAAAAAACTTTCGTCCTCCCCAGGCTACGTTTCTCCCTTTCATGAGCTCGATCAAAAATCAAGAAACTCTCATCCTGCCTGGGATACGTTTCTCCCTTTCGTGAGCTCAATCAAAAAACAAGAAACTCTCGTCCTCCCCGGGCTACGTTTCTACCTTTCATTAGCTCAATCAAAAATCAAGAAACTCTCTTCCTCCCCGGGCAACGTTTCTCCCTTTCATGACATCGATAAAAAATCCAGAAACTCTCGTCATCCACGGGCTACGTTTCTTCCTTCCGTGACCTCGATCAAAAATTAAGAAACTCTCGTCCTTCCTTTCGTTCACTTTCACTCGAAGTCTTTCAGGGTCTCCCATTTGCTCTCTACTTCCATTTTAAGAAGTCTCAAGCATGCCACCATCGAAATCTAGGTTTCTTCTCTATCTCATTCTCTTCGGAGACGTTTGATGATAAAGAAATTTCGAATTGAAAAAATAAACATTTACGTGCTTCAGTGCATCAGGCTCTATTTTTCTACATTCATTCAATGAGCATATTGTGTTCTTCCCCTTTCTTGTTGTTTGAGTAGATAAAAACTTGTTTTGTCTATATTGCAGGTGAATCATGGCAGAAGCTAAGACCCTTGTTGATCAGCTTTCAGGGTCTCCCATTCGCTCTCTACTTCCATTTTAAGAAGTCTCAAGCATGCCTCCATCGAAATCTAGGTTTCTTCTCTATCTCATTCTCTTCGGAGTCGTTTGATAACAAAAAAATTTGGAATTGAAAAAATAAACATTTAGGTGCTTCAGTGCATCAGGCTCTGATTTTCTACGTTCGTTCAACGAGCGTATTATGTTCTTCCCCTTTCGCTTTTAGAACGCTTGAAGAACAGAGAACCCTTTGACATTTTCTTAAAAAACATGTGATGATTTTCATTCATTTCGCTTATTATAGTTATAATATTTCTACTTTTTATTTCAATAACTCAGATTCTACGTCATATCCTTCTTGTGTAGATGTCTAAGTTCTCTGATGCATTGTACCTATTGCATGACTGTTTGGATTTAGTGTTCTTTTTTGTTGTACAACCTTTGAGTCAATAATTTGACAAAATAATATATACGTACATGTCGAATGTCACTTCTCTAGCGTTTCGTTTTCTTTTGTTTACTACTTAAGCTTTGAAGATAATTCAACGAAGGTTTACGTTATTTTCTTTTTTACATATAGTGTTTTTTAGTGACATTAACTCACCCGAACCGAGTCGCCAACTCAACTCACCCGAATTGAGTCGCCAACTCAACTCGGCGGACTCCAATAACCGATGTGTTAGTTATACGCTGAGAGCTCGATCAAAAATGAAGAAACGAGAAGTCTCATCCTTCCCACACTACGTTTCTCCCTTTCGTGAGCTCGATCAAAAATCAAGAAACCCTCTTCTTTTTCGAGCCACGTTTTTCCCTTTCGTGAGCTCGATCAAAAAACAAGAAACTCTCGTCCTCTCTGGGCTACGTTTCTCCCTTTCATGAGCTTGATAAAAAATCAAGAAACTCTCGTCCTCCTCGGGCTACGTTTCTCATTTCATGAGCTCAATCAAAAATCAAGAAACTCTCTTCCTCCCCGGGCTACGTTTCTCCCTTTCATGATATCGATAAAAAATCAAGAAACTCTCGTCATCCGCGGGCTACGTTTCTTCCTTCCGTGGCCTCGAACAAAAATTAAGAAACTCTCGTCCTTCCTTTTGTTCACTTTCACTCGAAGTCTTTCAGGGTCTCTCGTTCGCTCTCTACTTCCATTTTAAGAAGTCTCAAGCATGCCACCATCGAAATCTAGGTTTCTTCTCTATCTCATTTTCTTCGAAGTCGTTTGATGATAAAGAAATTTCGAATTGAAAAAATAAACATTTACGCGCTTCAGTGCATCAGGCTCTATTTTTCTACATTCATTCAACGAGCATATTGTGTTCTTCTCCTTTCTTGTTGTTTGAGTAGATAAAAACTTGTTTTGTCTATATTGCAGGTGAATCATGGCAGAAGCTAAGACCCTTGTTGATCAGCTTTCAGGGTCTCCCGTTCGCTCTCTACTTCCATTTTAAGAAGTCTCAAGCATGCCTCCATCGAAATCTAGGTTTCTTCTCTATCTCATTCTCTTCGGAGTCGTTTGATAACAAAAAAATTTGGAATTGAAAAAATAAACATTTACGCGCTTCAGTGCATCAGACTCTATTTTTCTACATTCATTCTACGAGCGTATTGTGTTTTTCCTCTTTCTTCTTGTTTGAGTAAATAAAAACTTGTTTTATCTATATTGCAGGTGAATCATGGCAGAAGCTAAGACCCTTGTTGATATGTTTTTAGAACGCTTGAAGAACAGAGAACCTTTTGATATTTTCTTAAAGAACATGTGATGATTTTCATTCATTTCGCTTATTATAGTTATAATATTTCTACTTTTTATTTCAATAACACAGATTCTACATCATGTCCTTCTTGTGTAGATGTCTAAGTTCTCTGATGCATTGTACCTATTGCATGACTGTTTGGATTTAGTGTTCTTTTTTGTTGTACAACCTTTGAGTCAATAATTTGACAAAATAATATATACGTACATGTCGAATGTCACTTCTCTAGCGTTTCGTTTTCTTTTGTTTACTACTTAAGCTTTGAAGATAATTCAACGAAGGTTTATGTTATTTTCTTTTTTACATATAGTGTTTTTTAGTGACATTAACTCACCCGAACCGAGTCGCCAACTCAACTCACCCGAATCGAGTCGCCAACTCAACTCGGCGGACTCCAATAACCGATGTGTTAGTTATACGCTGAGAGCTCGATCAAAAATGAAGAAACTAGAAGTCTCATCCTTCCCACACTACGTTTCTCCCTTTCGTGAGCTCGATCAAAAATCAAGAAACCCTCTTCTTTTTCGAGCCACGTTTCTCCCTTTCGTGAGCTCGATCAAAAAACAAGAAACTCTCGTCCTCTCCGGGCTACGTTTCTATCTTTCATGAACTTGATCAAAAATCAAGAAACTCTCGTCCTCCTCAGGCTACGTTTCTCATTTCGTGAGCTCAATCAAAAATCAAGAAACTCTCTTCCTCCCCGGGCTACGTTTCTCCCTTTCATGACATCGATAAAAAATCAGGAACTCTCGTCATCCGCGGGCTACGTTTCTTCCTTCCGTGACCTCGATCAAAAATTAAGAAACTCTCGTCCTTCCTTTCGTTCACTTTCACTCGAAGTCTTTCAGGGTCTCTCGTTCGCTCTCTACTTCCATTTTAAGAAGTCTCAAGCATGCCTCCATCGAAATCTAGGTTTCTTCTCTATCTCATTCTCTTCGGAGACGTTTGATGATAAAGAAATTTTGAATTGAAAAAACAAACATTTACGCGCTTCAGTGCATCAGGCTCTATTTTTCTACGTTTATTCAACGAGCATATTGTGTTCTTCCCCTTTCTTGTTGTTTGAGTAGATAAAAACTTGTTTTGTTTTTATTGCAGGTGAATCATGACAGAAGCTAAGACCCTTGTTGATCAGCTTTTAGAACACTTGAATAACAGAAAACCCTTTGATATTTTCTTAAAGAACATGTGATGATTTTCATTCATTTCGCTTATTATAGTTATAATATTTCTACTTTTTATTTCAATAACAGAGATTCTACATCATATCCTTTCTGTGTAGATGTCTAAGTTCTTTGATGCATTGTACCTATTGCATGACTGTTTGGATTTAGTGTTCGTTTTTGTTGTACAACCTTTGAGTCAATAATTTGACAAAATAATATATACGTACATGTCGAATATCACTTCTCTAGCGTTTCGTTTTCTTTTGTTTACTACTTAAGCTTTGAAGATAATTCAGCGAATGTTTACGTTATTTTCTTTTTTACATATAGTACTTTTTAGTGACATTATATGCTCTTCCAAAATTGTGGAGAAAGATATTCATTATTTAACCAATGGCCATTTCTGAAATATGACTTTTTGTTTTTTTATATGTTGATTCTTGAATGACAGACATATGTTTGTGAAACTAATAGTTTAAGAAAGATCTTTGTCAATATTGGATGCATACAATATGAGGTAATTATTTTTCATCATCATTAATGTAAAGATTTAATAATTGATATATACGTTTGCATATATGTGTCAAACAGTTTACTTGTAAATATTGGTCCTTTTATCCTTACAGTCAAAGCGTCTCCGCCAAATCTGGACAACCCGCTCTCTCCAATCCCTCCCTGCAAACTCTCTCGGTTGAAAGCCTATCTGTCTCTCCCTAATCCGATTTTTAAACTTCCACATTGCTTTAAAGTATTTGTTCGTTTATATATAATGGTGCTGTGTGAGGTTATTTTATTGCATGACCCACCATGTCGAGTCTTCTATGTTTCACACAAATAATGTTGAGAGATTATTGTATTTGAAATAGAAGTTATTCGATTTCTTACACAATAAAGTTGACATGGAGACCAGTGTTTGAACCAAACAAACATCGTGTTCACATTTGCCTTGCAAAAGAATTCCCATGAAATAAAATGTTGTTCGGAAAAAAAGAAAATTAAAGCACGGTATTCTATTGAATTATATTTTTGGGTGTTCGATTGCTTCCGAATTTAAATAAGACTATAAGAGGTTGTGTAAAACTAAGATACTAAATCATAGGATTTCAAAAATTTTCATTTAGAACAAATATATTAAAATCATGGGTGCTCATGATGCTTTGCATTCTGTATATATTATGGTTTCTTGTACATATTATTTTGTTTGTGTATAGAAACATGCAACTGGAAGTCTTTAAAGAGCTACCAGCAATGTACATCATGCGATTCTCACTTCTTATATAATCTCATTTTCACATACAAAAATAGATTTGCATCTTCCCAACTAATCGAGCTTACAACTGATCCGTTAAACAATAAAAAAAATACATATTAATTAAATATATAATTATATAAAAATATAGTTAATTAAATTGCATGCACGGGATCCTTTTCCCATTCTGTTGGAGACGCGCCAAAACCGAGCCGGCGGGCCGAGTCGGTCGACCCGGCTAGGTCCGAACTAGGCTGGGCCGGGCGTGACGGGAATGTGGACTCCCGCCTTTTCTTTCGTTGCTTGGCGCGAAAGGCAATTTGAGTTTTTGAAGATAACAAAGAACTTCGCGTTTTCGCTCCATTTTTTTGTCTCCCACATTTTTTTTGTTCTCCTCGTTAATGCAGAGGAATCCAACGCTCGCAATCGTCGCCTGGAGAGAGAGACACACATTGAGAGAGACGGATGGCGTGGTCGAATCGCTATTGCTGTTCTTCTTCCCGTTCCCTTCACAGTGAGATCAGGAGCAGAGAGATCAATGGATTCAGAGGTGCACCCACATCTTCTTTTCATTTGTTCTCTCTCTGTTTTTAAACGCGTGTTCATGGTTTTTCCTCTAGTGCGAAATTGAACTGCCGTAGTTTGTTTCTGCTTACTCATCTCGTCTGTCTCTTTGCATTTAGTCGATCTCTGCGTTTGGTTTGAAGAATCTGATCAGGGTTGTGTCTGTTCTCCTTCTCAAACTTTTACCCATTTATCTGCATCTGTTTCTGTTTCGATGCGTGTTTGAAATAGGTTGCAAAATGTCGTATCGATTGCTTGCATGCGTTAATGATTTCTCTGTTGCCATGTTATAGTGCGGAAGAGGCCGTATGTGCAGGGGGGAGAATCGGATTCTGGTGGCAGAGGTGCAGGGATATTGGCGATCGACCACGACGATGCGCCCAGTCCGCCCCTTGCCCTTTCCTTTGGCAAGGTATCAATCCCTTAAATTTTCTGTTCTATCAGATTTCCCTATCGTTCATCCATTTGGAAGATCCAAAGGTTTTTCAGGATTTCATGTCGTGGGGATGACCACCACCACAATTTGTGATATAACCCCCCCTTATTGGTTTCAGACTCTGAGAAGTGGGCACCTCCTTGCTGTGGCTGATGAAGATGGATTCATCGCTTTGTATGATACTCGGCGTCCGCTTCCTTCATCCCGATTTCCCATTGAACAACCAGGTCCGGCTTACAATTTTTTTTTTTTTTTTTTTGGTTGCTCTTTCTTGGTTTAGTAGGAATTGATCATACAGACAATCGAAGTCGAGAATGCTAGAAATCCATGGATATGCTTTGCCGTCATGCCCCGGCTGTAGGGAATCACAAGAAACCATGTAAGCTAGTAGTAAGGTCTTAGGGGAGGTGGTCGATTTGTACTAAGAGGAATAAGACGCTCCAAATGATGCAAATATGGTATCTATAGAATTTAAGGCTATAGTACGGAGAAAAATGAGAGGAAAGAAACATGCAAAGGGAAAGATGAAGCCTGCTGCTATTTCTGCTAGCTTTTTAGAAAGCAGTGAAGTTGCAAATGTTTTGCTGACAATGACTACTTATCCCGATGGTGTTTACTGTTAAATGTAGTGTTGTGGATAGATTTGCAGCGCTAACTCCATAGCGCACCTCAAGCATTAGAATAGTGCTCGCGCACATCGGAAAGTGTTGAGAGATCTTCTCTTTGCCTGTAGGGCCCTGTTATTGAGGAGTGCACCAAATTACGACTCTAAATGAGAAGTTACTCCTAAAATCCGACAGGGGGAATTCACATTTTGATTTCTCTCTTGGCTTAATTGCAGTTGAAGCAAAGGTGTCCGAGTGGTCGGCTCATTCTAATGCTGTTTTCAATACTTGCTGGGCAAAGGTAAGCATGCATCTTATAGTTATGATCAGTTGTCTGATGTTGGTGGCTGATGGCAAGTGTTCGTTTCGAACCATGGCTCGCCACTAGTTTGAGGATCTTTGGGGTTAGCTATAATTGATAGTTTGCTCAGTGATTTTATTGTGTACCAAACATCATGCAGGAGGATTCTGTGCTCATGACAGCTTCAGGAGATCAAACGGTATGGCCAGTTATTTTGGCAAATTATTGTTTACGAAAAATATGTCCAGTTATTATTCCCTCTGAAAATCAAAAAGTCCTAAAGCCACGTTTGTTTACTGGTACTGGGTTTTGAATCAACAATTGATGAGTTATCTTCTGTAGCTGAAATTGTTTCTCTTTTTGTCAGATAAGGGCATGGAATGTGGAGACAACGCAACTTCTTGATGTAATGTGGGGCCATTCGGGCAGTATAAAGACGCTGTGCTCGCACCCACTGAATCCTGGTAGGACCCTTATATCTATCCTCTTTGTTTGTAAATCTGACTGTTACGTTGATAGGCAGTCTAATTCTAAAATTGATTGATTCATGCAGATCTTCTGGTATCTGGTTCAAGGGATGGATGCGTTGCGCTTTGGGACAGACGTTGTAACTCAATTTCGAGAAAAGTCCTCGGCAAACCCTGTTTGATGTAAATTTCCATATCAACACATTTAGCGTTCATCTTCTTAATGATGATATTCCGCACATCTAAAACGTGTATCCCCCCTTTTCAGGCCAATTGCCGTGATCCACAATGCGCATCCTCCTAAAGACTACCATACAAGGTATGGGAAGCATTTTCATTTTTTTTTTTCAGTTTCTCTCCGTGTGCGGTCGTCTTTTAGTTTTGCAATGGCATCGATAAACTTACCATCACAATTGTGTCTGCTTTAGGCCAACTGTCATGTTCAATAATCCAAATACTTGCACCAAAAGAAAATCTAGCAAGCAAGCCAAGGTACGAACTGTGTAGTCAGTGTCATGTCTCTCGTTTAAGTATATTAGTGATCCTGAATGAAGAGGCTTCTTTTTGGTTTCTCCAGACAGCATCCAAAAGCATAACGTCGGTTCTTTATCTTAAAGATGGATTATCAATCGCTAGCGGAGGGGCTGTTGACAGGCAAGATTACTTCATCTATTATCAAGCATCGAATTTACTTGAAATGAAGCTGTTCTTGGTCTCGAGTTCTATTTGAAATTTCTGTAAAGCTTTATATGAAATATCGCAATACCCAGCTCTAACTTATTTTCTCCTCCTCCCGTCTTCCTTCAGTGTCATAAAATTCTGGGATTCTCGTAATCTGAAGACCAACACAGCTCAAGCTCAACCCCATATCGAGACATATAGCGTAAAGGTCAGCCTCAAACTTGCAATTCTGGTTGTGTTGTTTCATGTTTGCGAATTGCGACAAGCTAGGTTATCTATCTCTGCCTGAAGTAAGCCATTGGAATTAGATGGTTGCCTACAAGATAGAGGACTTCCAAGCATGGAGGCCAATTAGGCTATACAATTTAACGCACTTGGTTAGCCACTTGATGTTATAGTGCCCTACATTCTCAGTGTGCTATCTCGTGACTGAGCATGTTTTCCTGCCTGCAAGACCTCATTCTTTTCATGTACAAAGCCATATATATCAATGTTTGAGACAAGTTGGACGTCTTTTTTTATTCATAGCTTGACAAGTTTGAACTTCCTTTTCTGCTTTCAGAAGAAAGGAGCGCATGGAGTTACGTGCTTGTCTCAAGTCCTAGATGGCAGCTCTCTTGCGGCTTCCTGCATGGATAGTAGGTAGGAGCCTTGTCTCGGTTTTTATGCTCCCAATCGAGTAATTGCAAATCCCAGCACACACAAGAGAGTAATCGGCGGATGTCACCGTTGCAAGAAGAGCTTTCGTTGCTCCTCTGTTCAGCTTTACGTATTTGGTTCCCCCAGTGTTATTTCTCAAGTTTTGCTGATATGGCAGCTGTACTTTTGTGAAGCATCAAATTTTCCTACACCCGCTAAGCGTTCTTGTTCACTGCAACAGGATTTACTTGTACAATGTGCTTCAACCAGATAAAGGACCAGTAAAAACTTTTTCAGGCCACCTGATAGAGTCGTTCTATGTAAAGGTACATTTAGGATGTTGTCATCCACGAATAGCATATATAATATATTTCTTTTCTAAATTCTTTATTCTCAGCATTTCATCGTGCAACTGCAGTCTGCTATAAGTCATGACGGTGCTCACTTGCTCAGCGGTTCCACAGATGGTCATGCCTATGTGTGGCAGGTAGGCTTGCTTCTGCTTACGTTTTTAAAGTAGTGACTTCGCTAGCAGGCGCTGCCGGCGTGCTTATATCAATTCCCTATGTTCCTGGATCGTGTTAGCAAGCATAATTTGCTTGGAGTTTTTTCTTGGCATTTTGGCAACTGGCAGTGATGCTGAAGGATACTCTTTGATAAATCTTTTAATATGCTAAGTTTTACTGTTATAACTTAATATACACGCAAGCATCCCTTGAATACTATTTGGATAATCACACCTAAAATAATTTCAGGTGGATGAGCCTGAGGCTGCACCTGTGATGCTGGAAGGCCACGAAGCAGAAGTCACGGCCGTAGATTGGTACATGCTTCACCATGTCCGTTGAAAATGCCCCGTTGATAGACGTCTTTTAAATCTCGATTTACACATATGTGCAGGTGTCCCTCGGAGATTGGGAAAATTGCTACTGCTGCTGATGATTACACGGTATGTGCTCAAGCATGCACCTGAAGTTATGGTTGGACGGTCCTTTGCTGGCGAAGGGTTGTTTACCAGTCGATCGTGTCAACAGGCACAAACCTGGAACCACTTGGCCTAAGACTGATGTTAGTTTTCATTGACAGGTTCGAATCTGGAGGAGTAAGACTGGCAGTTATTTGAATCATAAATCGGCTTCTGTCACTCGAACAGAAGCTACATGTTCTAGCCTTGAATATGGACAACTGTGTGGTGATGTCCCCTCAACTGAGCAAACAGAATCACCGCAAACTTCACCTGCCCATTGCTCTCCACCTGACTCTACCAACCTTCAGGCGTTGACTCCGGAAGCAACAGTAAAGATGAGCTCTTTTCAATCTTTTATGGAAGAGGCACGGTTGCAGAAGACCTCAGAAGACAATATGACGAGCCCGTCCTCTGTTTTGAACCCACCTTCCTCCTTGAAAAGGAGGAGGACCATTCGAGATTATTTTGTTGCCGCTTCCTGAAAATTGGGCCATTCATCCAGTTTCAGAGGAAAGTGGCTCACCTAAAGCGTTCTTTTAAAGGATACAACTTGACAATTTTTCTATTCAGTCTTCACCAGTAAAAGGTGACGGATGTTCCAACCAGAGAATAAGCTCCTTGGTGCCAGAGGGTGAAAAAGTGTTCACCTTTGCTGCCGCAAGCATTCCTTTACAGACTACAACTCGACAATTTTCTGCTCAGTCTTCACGAGGAAAAGGTGATGGATGTTCCAAGTGGAGGATAACCTCCTTGGTGCCAGAGGGTGAAGAAAAAGGTATATGCGCATACAAGCGCAAAATTCTCACGTGCTGTGGCTGTAGATGCAGGAAGGCTTCTGCGCTTGCGAGGTTTACAGCATGTCAAATACTGAGGGAGATATTGAACAAGAGTAGAGTACTCTTGCGATATCCCCTTTTCTATAGCATATTCATTTTTCTCCTTTCTAATTTGTGCTTGGGGAGGATTTCACCACTTCCAAGGCCCGAACCGAAGCTCAAACTATCACAATGCTCTAAGAGAGCATGAGCTCTCTCTTTCATACACGCGTACATACTATAACTGTTGAGAGTAAATTTATACCAGTAAATATTTTATAAACAACTATTTGTTTACCGGAGTCTCTTGGAAAGCACGTCTTTATAGTTCACCTTAGTGGTTGATGGCCTTCTCTGTTGGCCGTACTTTCTGTATCCACCTGGAGAAGCTTTTCTTGATACTGATTTCTGGCTTTGTGACCATATTACTTAAGTCAGCAATTGTTTTCAGATGAATGCAAAAATAAAATGTGACCATATTACTTAAGTCACCAATTGTTTTCAGATGAATGCAAAAATAAATTTTTTCATGAATGCTTTGGCGTTATGTATAAGCCAACATTTTATGATTCAAAGTTGGAATAGAAAGTTTTATGATTCAGCATGCCTTACGATTCCACTTTACAGATGGAAGTCTCATGGAATATTTATGTGCTAAGCTTGTATGGATAACCTTGTTCTGCAGCAGAAGCTTGAAAAAATGAGTAGTTTTTTAAATCTCTACCAGTTTGGAATCGCGTAATTGTTGCTTGAAGGGTATCCCCCGCAACGTAGCTCCGGTCATTCAGGTCTAAAGCTAATATACCGGATGTAGTCTTGCATAACATAGAACACAAAACAGAAATGCACCTGCTATGCCGCTTCTGTTAGTGGAGATTTTTAGCTTGGAGGAAATCCTTGAACAGCAGAAACATTACCTTTTTGTGTGTCTAACATAACTTTCAGGACTAGTGCATGTATTGAATTTTAGGTAAATTGTTTGAGGTCAATGTATGGTCTGAGGAAGGTTCAAGAGAGAATCAATCGGTTAACAAAGATTAGGGACGAAGAGGATCATTTCATAAGTAATAGGTGCAGCATTCTTCAAACAAGTCATAAATGCCTTTTTCGTAATGCTACATGAAAATAGGGTCGCCAATTCCTCTGCTTGAGCAAGATCCTCTTCCAACACATAATCGAGTAAAAGAGTACGAAATATACTCAAAGACTACCAGCTGAATGTACGTATACACTTGAAAAATTATCTACCTAAAACAGGGAAATCGACGCAGCTAAAACTTGTAAAGGAGGTTTATCATTAGGGACATAGTAAAGCAGCAGAACAATTTTCTTCTCAGCACAGTTGGTGGCTGAGAGATTCATTTGACAGTGTGAATCACGCTCGATCATCTCACTATCTGATTACGAATGAAAAAGAAAAAGGATGCCGCTTCTGCCAACGGATTGAAGGTCAAAATTTCAGTTCTAACTTTAGTCCACGACGTAACTCCAGGTATCTTCTCGGAAAGAATTCTGTCTATTCCGCAATAAGGAACGGCTAGTCGATATAACTTTGCCAAGGAACATGCGACTGTCTCTCTCTATCCTCACCATTCACCACCACTTATTCACAGACGACTAAATTCCACGCAATCCAGACCAAAAACAACGGAACTGTAAGAGCCGCAGAGGAAAAGCAACTAAAACCACAATTCGTTCAGTACCCACAAAATTTGAGCCACATAAGATCCACAGTTCAAAAGTAGAAGAAGCAGAAACAAGAGAGAAAGAAAACCAGAGGGGGAGAGCTCCCTATGACCGAGCGGGCTCCAGAGGGAGGCCTAGCTCCTCTGGCACTGCTTCCGGCGACTTAGGCTTGTTCTTGGGGGCAACGGGGACGGCGAGGAACGACTTGGTCTTGCTGATGGGTCTGCTCTTCTCGAGCTGGACGATATCTCCCACTTTGAACTGGTTAAGTGGGTCGTGCGCCTGATACTTCTTCTTGCTCTTGATCCTGCGCTTGTACTTGGGGTGGGCGTAGATCCTCGTCACCTCCACGGCCACGGTCTTGTCGTTGGTGGAGCAGACCACCTTGCCTTGCAGCTTCTTCATGGCCTTGATGGGGAGGAAGGATGGCGGTGGTGGCGCAGCCGGAAAGGAAGAGGTGGAGGGCTGGTTGAGAAGGGGGAGAGGAAGGGATCCATGGAGGAAGGAGGAGGACTTGAGGGGCTTCAGAGACGGAAGGCGAAGGGACGTGGGAGGGGAGAGGAGAAACATTTCCTTCTTCTGCAGAGGGAGAGAGGGAGGGGATGAGGGAGAGCGAGAGGAGAGGAGTGAAGCCTGGTAAAGTGGATGAGGCGCCTTGGCTCTTCGTTTGGGATTTTCTTTTTCAATTCATCTACAACCTTGTAGGCAATTTACACCGTTGTTCTTATTTTAGCGTGATTGACAAATGCATGCCTGAGTGAGGCAGTGATGTTTGCTCTTTTTAAAACGTTTACATTTTGCATCTTTCCCTAGTTATGAGCTTAACAAAGTGGGATCGCATAATTTCTTTGTGACATTTTACTGACTCATAAATTTCCTCTTCAGGGTTTTTTCATGACTATGTTTGTGCTTGTAAACAAAATTTCGTTTTTTGTAATTTCTGTAGTGAGGTCACATTTTTCACAAAAATTATAAAATAAAGTCCTGAAGTGCACTTCGGTTAACTTGAAAATTATAAAATATAATTAGTGGTAGAGGTAGGAAAATAATTACAGCTTACTCTTCATCTTAGAAAGTTTACCCTAAAAGACAGTAAGAAAGAAAGAAATTAGTCCCTTCAATAACATGTTTCCCATAAGGTAAGGTGGCAAATACAGTTAAGCGTCAGAATATTGAGTGTTTTCAAATACAAAGATAGATTTTCCACTCATAATCTGAAGTTGATGAACGTTTCAGTTACTTACAAGTCGTATAAGCTTGGAACGAATCGCTTTATCTAAGCTCTTGAACATGATCCTAAAGTATGTTCAACTGTTTCCTTAAAAATTATTCACTGCACCGATTGCTCTGCACAATGCATGGTTAAAAAACCAATTTGTCATTTCTTTTGGGACGGACACCCTACTTTGTAGAATTTAGTCGCATATCTAAGACTATGAAAATTTAACACCCTACTTTGGAAAATGTAGTCACATATCTAAGAGTGTCAAAATTTTTAGAGGACTTATAAAGTGGGTTGATAAGTGAATGATTGTCCTGTTTTAGAGTTTGAATAGAAATTGTTAGCGGGTGGATGAAGATCCGCTTGATCAGGAGCCCAAGCGTAAGCCTGGTGTGGGAATGAGATGAATTGTTATATCTTTGGTTATTAGAATCTCACTAGTCGAAATACACATATATGTCCCTACAAGTAGTAGGGATGTCAACGGATCGGATTCGAATCAGATATATTCTTAATCATATCCACTTTTTACGATATTCACATATTCATATTCGAATTCGAATAAAGAAAAATAATATATAAATCCAAATCCGAAATCTGATTTTACAATCTGAATCTGATCGGAATCTGATTTTTATATTTATATCTGAATCCGAATTTTGAACCGGATTTTGCTAATTTTCAAAATTTAATGGCATTAGATACATGATATTTGTCTAAAAATGAATTCCATCTGAATCTGTATCCAAATCCGATTTGATATTTATGTATATCCAAAGCCGAATTTGATTTCTTAATCGGATAATTTTTTTTTTCATATCTGATTTTTTTGAATATGTTCGATCAAATATTCGATTCAAATCGGATATATTGACATCCCTACCTACAAGCGAAAGTGCTAGCTTTAAGGTTTCATGTTGCTAATAATGCGACTGAGTTTTCATGCTCGGTTGCTAGGAGTGCTATTAAGGGGCCATTTGGCAACGAAAACAGCTTCTAATTACTTTATGAATATGCCCAAAAAGTAGTATAGGCTCCTAATGGAAGACCTTGATGATCAGATCAAACTTTAACGGGATTTGAGGGTTTGATCTTACTTGGAGCGCTCCTTAAATCTACAGTTCTAGGAAACTAAAGATTTGATAACCATATATTTAAGATCTTCATTGTTCTAAAAACTCTTGCCCTCTATTCAGTAAGGAAGTTGTATGACTTGTTAAAGATCTATGATCCTTATTAAAGATCAAGGGCCGAAAATCTTCGAATATAAGAACCCACAGATCTCATACCATCTCATATATAAGATCTGAGTTCACCCTCTTAAGATTATAAAGTTCATCTTCTAATGAATTCACGGGATTTTTATAATCATCAACACATCCTTAAATGCTGACCAAACTCATAGAAGGTTTGTTTTCCGTGTGCTATGCATGGGATGCGGCGAAACTACTGGGAGACAGATTGAGATCTGCCAGACCAGGGGTCCGAGCACAGTGTGGAAGTGGGTTGGGTCATTACATTCAATAAACGTTTTTATCATAATCCATTTAATTAACACGATTTCTAAGTTGACTTGCTTCATTAACTGAAAAAGTTTGGCGCAATATGAACTGTTGAATGCTTGGAGATATGTCCAAGAATCGGATTCACATGATCCTTAACGTGATTTTTCCTTTCTCTCAACGTGCCAAACAGTGTACGGGGATCTTGCTAGGCATATTTTTGAATCTTCCCCAAAGTCCTATCTCCATCAAATAATTGAGTCAAGGCATTCATGTTTATGCACAAGGGGAAAATTTGTCCATTGAAGAGGAAACCAAAATTTCTGAGTTTGCTTCTTTCCTCTTCCTACTTTTTGGTTAACTTGATCTCTAATTAAATTCATCCCTTATAAGTTAAATCTATTAAGAATATAACTTTGGTGTTGCTATTAATTTCAAGTCAAATTCATTTTTTCCTCTAATCAACCATGGTTAGCAACTTATCATAATCATAAGTTAGCCAAAATAGATTTATCTTGCTCCTTAAATACTTGCGTGCCTTGTTACTAACTTATTCTTTGATTTTTTCTTCAAAGGTATCTAAATTATTAATAGAATGAAAACAATTTTGGTGGAGGATTGACTAAGAAACTTGCTTAATGAAAAATTTTGAACAAATTGAATCAAGCCGTGTTTTTAGTTCTGAAAAAAAAATCATTAAGAATATGTGATTGAAATACAGTAAGATCTTGTCATCACAAGACTGTCAGAATTAGTACAACTTTTTCCAAATAAGTTGTGACTTACTATGCCAAACCCTAGCTTTCTATGCCTAAAAATGTACCTTTGAACTGAAGTTTTCAACATTTCTTTGGTCAAATTTGATTAGTGATTTCCATTGCCGAATCCAAAATTTGACAATTTCATGGCAGAGAATTTTCACCACAAGTATGAACACTTCCATATCTAGTGATTCAAAGATTAATTCTTATCAAATCAATTACATATAAAGCAAGTGCATTATTATTATTATTATTATTATTATGTTTAAATTTCGGGTGGGTGGGAGGCTAATCGCATTACCCTAGTGAATGCTTAAACTTCCCCCCTTCTCTCCTTCATAGTTTCTTGCGGTGACGCTCTTGCTGTGCTTCAACTTGCACGTCGGTGACGCCACATGAGTTTGAAAGGAAAATTGGTGCTCCGTCCATTGCGCTAACCCCCGGGGGATTGCTTAAAAATTTAAAAATTTGACTTGTCCTTCGTACGAAGAATATCGGTAAAGGTTGTGTGCACTGTTCTCATGTTGGCCAAGTTTGACTTGAAATCACAACGAAATGTACAAATTATATCTGAACTTTGCTGGATTCGAATGTTCCTGAAAATTGAACATCAAATCCAACTAATTGATATCATATTGTACTCAGATATTCGATTTCAGTAACAGATCATCTCCGGTTGTCTCTCTTCATCCCCAGTTGGGTCAGTTTTCTGCCCCTCAAAAACCAGGGTGAATCGGACTTGAGTGCATAAGGTGATCGGTATTTAGAACAAAATAATATGTATAAATGAGTTAATTTGAACAAAAAGTATATACGATGAGGTCATATGTTTGGACATGATGTCTGCGGACAATTTTACAAGTTTTTAGCGTCAAGCAAGTTCTCATGTAGCTGTGGTCCAAATCCAATTTCTTTGGACGATTGTATGGATGCTGGTATCAATCAGTGTTGTAAAAATCGGTTTCCAATTCGAATCGGTCGAAAAAAAAATCGGAGTCTAATTCGAATCGGTCGGAAAAAGATTCAAAAAGTTGGTTGAATCAAATCGGAATCAGATTTTTTTCTTTGCATCAAATCAAAATAAATTTATATTTTTAAGTAACAAAAAAGTTAAAAAAAAATAAAATTAATGAAACTTTAAAAGAAATATTGTGTGTGAGCAGTTTAAACTATAGTCATGAAAAACACATTTTTTTGAAGAAAAAAACCCATATAAAATGTGATCAATAAGTCACCCATTTAAATAAAAAAATGAACAACAGTTTTTTGAAAAAAAAAATGTCAAAACCAAAAAAACATGAAAAATTCGTTTTTGTTCATTTATTTTATCAATTTTGATAGTGATTTTCACGTTTTTTAATGCCAAACAGCTTGTTTTTATGTGTTAATTTGTATTTATTGTTTATTTCCTTATTGCTTTATGTTTGTGTTATCAGTTTCTCACTTTTTTATATTTTTTCCTTTTTTGGATTTTTTTATAAAAAATTAACTTATTTCTTTCATGGTATTATACTTAAAAAAAAAAAAACCTCGCCATTTAAAAACTCTAGAATCATTTCATAATCAGGGCCATGTTTCGAATTAAAAGAAGCCCGGAGATTCGATTCGAGGTGGCAGATTCAGGTCGAACCCACAACTTTGCCTGCATGAGTATGCGTGTGTAAAATGTGAACAACTTGAAGTTGCAAGCACCTGCAGATCGTTCAACACAGTTTTGGCGTGTGGAACTCTGTAGACACCGAGGGCCACACAAGAGCATGAGTAGTGCCAAAATTTTTGGAAGAAAAAGCCAATCCATTTACTTGGCACTGTTCAACTACAAAAGCCAATATGATCATGAACTCATCAATGATTGAAGGTGCTTCCTAAATTTATCTGTTACAAATGAAGCTTGGTAGGTGGAAATTAAGTTAAACTCCCATGGCACATGATTCCCAATAATATGCTACAATTTTTTTGGACAATTAAATTAGTAACAGGCACAACTATCATATATATATATATATATATATATATATATATAAAATCACAGTCAACCTATATATTGTATTGATTAAACATAAGGCCTGACCTGTTAGGTATTCGTATTTGACATCCTCTTGGCATGTACCAATTTCTGAATTCAGAACAAGTTGATCACTTCTCCTAGTCATGTTGGAAAGTCCGCAAACTGCAAACAATAAACGGCGGGCCGTGGGTTCAAACTTCAAACCTTTCCGGGCAGCTTCCGAGGGCCTCACCCAATTGTTCCGGAACAACTCTGGGCCTAGCCCTACTTGGATTCAGAGGTTGGACTGTCGGCTCGCCCCTAAAGAAAATCCTGGCTCCGCCCTTGTCTGGGCCGAACCGGTTGCGCCAGTAGCAGAGACAAAAATTTTAAGTCAGGAGGGCGCAAATTTATACGTTTGCAGTTGTGGGACAAGATTCATGTAAATTGATATATAAAAAATTAACAAAGTTGCTTAATTATTAAGCAAGTAACAAATTACCCATAAATGATCCATCTTAATTAGATTTATCTGAAAAAGAAAGAATAAAGTAAACTAAGTTTGTTTAAGAGGGGTCATTTATAAATTCAGTATACACTTTAATGTTTTTCATCTAAAGGATGTTCTTTGGGAATTTGTAAAGCTTCTAGTTATTGATATTTAAAACTTGAGTAGTGATTTTGTTGTTTGCCTAAAAGTTAAGTATTTTTTTTTTACTTTTAATTTATATAATTGATGGATTTTGGCAGTTATATGTGGCTTGGGTACTTGGGTTAAGCCAATGTCAAACATGCATCTTAGCCTGGTGTTTATTTCTTTATAATAAAGGGAAAAATTTAGCAATTTGTGGGCAATCATCTAATTAGGAAAATGATATTTTACAAAAAACAATTACTTTTTGAAGGACACATCCGTTGCATGAGATGAGTTCCTGCTTATATTTTTAGAGCAATTCACAAACCTTTCGCTGTTCCAAACAAATTAAGTCTCCTTCACGTCATTAACAATGTTTTATGTTTGTAATTTGGCATGCACGCACTCGGCACACACAACACACACACATTTATAACATGTACTTACTATATATTTGGGGAAAATGTTTATGTCTTCATGAAATTCTAAGCCCCTTGAACGCATTTTTCATTGCCTATTGTCTAAACAGGCGACTTTGGGGCTTTATAAATTCACCAAATACTTCAACACAATCTAGACCAACAACCTTTCATGCAAGTGAACTGTCACTCAAAAGTAACTAATTAAACTGATGCATGTTCAAGCATGAAGTCATTGGATATATATATATATATATATATATATATATATATATATATATATATATATATAGAGAGAGAGAGAGAGAGAGAGAGAGAGAAGTCCAGCTTTCTCCTCTTTTCCCAATGGCGCGTCATAGGTCGAAAGTTTCTTATGTCATGAATTTCTATATCATATTTTTCGAGCAGCTTTCTCCTGGTGAAATTTTCAAAGCGAGGACACCATTTTCCAAACACATTTTAAACACAGGCAGCAGTATTTCACCTAGACTGGCTTCCTTATATATAGGTCCTTTGCTTCTCCTGATATCTGCACCCCAGAAGCCAGCTTTGGCATCTCCCCACATCAAGAAAAAACTGTCCCTCAGAGATCTACCAAAATGGTTCCTGCAACAGGCTTTCTCAGGCTGGTGGACTTGGTCCAGATTCTGGCCAACTCCTACTATAGGGCAGCCAGAAAGATCAGAGCACCCAGTTTGCAGGCGAGGGCTGCAGGTTCTAGGATGCAGCCCGCCGAGCTTCCATACCCATCTGTGACCAAGTGTGGCAGGACAGGCCACGCAGTTGTCTGCGACATCAATGGCTGCCTCTTGAGATCATCAACCTCTTTCTTCCCTTACTTCATGTTGGTTGCCTTTGAGGGTGGCAGCATTCTTAGAGCCCTCCTGCTCTTGGTAGCTTACCCTTTTCTGCATTTCTTGAACCATGACGCTGGTATGAGGGCCATGGTCTTCATCTCCTTCTGTGGCCTGAAGCTGGAGGATGTTCAGACGGTGGCAAGGGCTGTCCTGCCCAAGTTCTTCTTGCAGGAGCTTCACCTTCAGGCTTATGAGGTGGTGGCTGCCGCCAAGAAGAAGGTGGTGATAACGAGCGTGCCGAGAGTTCTGGTGGAAGGCTTCCTCAGGGAGTACTTAAATGTGGATGTTGTGGTTGGAACAGAACTGCAGATGGTAAGGGGTCGGTTTACTGGTTTTCTAACTACTTCAGGCCTGCCTGTGAAGGACAAGGCATTGAAGGAGATCTTTGGAGATTCCAAACCTGATGTTGGTCTTGGAAGCACTAGCAGTGAAGACCAACATCTCTTGACTCTCTGCAAGGTTTGTACCAGAACACCCAAAAACAGTTCTTCTTCTTTGTTTTTCTTTGCAGGCTTGCACCTTCCAGGAAGTGGCCGGATTACCCACATGCTGATCATGGTGGCTTCATCTCACCGGTTTCCAGCATGAGAAAAATCCCCTTTAACTATGCACCCCATTCAAGAATTATACTTTTTGATGGTCTAAATGCATGAAAAGATTCACCATGGCTAATTATTAATTCCTCTAGTTAATCAACCTTTAGATCATATTTGTTCAACAGCTTCCTCTAGCTAATCAACACTTCTATCCAAACACCTGGTTCTGACCTTATCTACTTTCACAGAAGCCGTCAACAGGGGCATTTTCTGATGGCTGGACTCTTTTTTCTTTCTGCTGCATGTCAACGTCAGTCTAAAATTTCAGGCATCACCACATAGGCAGCTGATGCAATAATTTTTCTTTACTTTATATTGCTTTGTCTAAACAAGTGTGTTTGAAAAAGTAATGGTTCTTTTCGAACTTTTTGGATGACAGGAAGCGTATGTGGTGTACAGGCAAGATGAGAAGAATGGCTTGCCTTCTTCAATCATGGCAAGAGAAAAGTATCCCAAGCCCCTGGTCTTCCATGATGGCAGACTGGCCTTTTTGCCTACCCCAATGGCCTCCTTGATCATGTTTCTATGGCTTCCTTTTGCCTTCCCGCTAGCCATCTTCAGAATCGTAATCGGGATCTCTCTCCCCATGAAGTTTGCTAGGGCGATAGCAGCCATGGATGGTGTGCAGATAAGAGTCAAGGGGCTTGACAGAGTAGACAGAAACGCCCAGAAGGGTGTTCTCTATGTCTGCTCACACAGGACTCTGCTGGACCCTGTGATCCTCAGCAGTGCACTGCAAAAACCACTGTCAGCGGTGACCTACAGCGTGAGCAGAACCTCTGAGATCCTCTCCCCCATCAAAACAGTGAGGCTAACAAGAAACAGAGAGAGAGATGCAGAGACCATGAACAGGCTGCTGAAGGAAGGGGACTTGGTGGTGTGCCCAGAGGGCACCACATGCAGAGAGCCCTACCTCCTGAGATTCAGCTCACTGTTTGCAGAACTGGCTGATGACATAGTGCCTGTGGCCATGAACACATCTGTGAGCATGTTCTATGGCACAACAGCCAGTGGGTTCAAGTGTTTGGACCCATTGTTCTTCATGATGAACCCTTCTCCTGTGTACGAAGTGGAGATATTGGGGTTGCTGCCTAGGGAGATGACATGCGCTGGTGGAAAGTCAAGCTGGGATGTGGCTAACTTCATACAGAAGCAGATGGCTGATGCCTTGGGATTTGAATGCACAAAGCTCACTAGAAGAGACAAGTATTTGATGTTGGCTGGAAACGAGGGCATTGTACCTCAGAAAAAGTAAAGCAACAGAGAAAGAGAAAGAGAGGGAGTTGTTGCAGGTTAGCTTAAATTAAATTATCATTCATTTATGTTATGTAATTGTTCTATGGGAGAAGCTGAGGCTCATTGTGATCTGGTTGCAGTGTGAAGATGGTTTGTCATTGAAAATAGAAACTGCTCGTGTAGATAGTTCAGTAGACGATAACGTTTTATGAAAATGGCTATTGATCATTGAATCTTATGTATTATATGTTCGGGCCTTGAGCAAGCACATAATTGATGTATTAAATGGTACTATGGCGTCGTGCAAGCCTGCAAGGGTCAAACATATGAACAATGTGTTCCACAACAAACTTTGGATTTGAGGTCCACCTTACCGACTTGGCGACTTTCACAAGTTACGTATAATTGACTCTCTTTTATAAATGCATACATTCGTTTAGCTTGTATTAGTAAGATAATAATATATTAATTGACCACATGAAAAAATTTAATTTTAAAATAAAATATGTTAATTTCACATGAATTATTGAACACGATGTTTTCGGGTGAGCGAGAGGTTCATCCCACCGCCCGAAGGCTTTCATTCCCCTTACATTCGGGGTCATAAGCTAAGTCGGTGTCATACCAAGGTGCACACTTCAACTTGGATGTCACGCTTTAGCACCCACCGAAATCAAACTAAAAACATGTCTTTATACAAGCTCCTACCTCAACTAACTATGCTGGAAGCACTATGTTTTCAATGTCAAAAATTTACTTTAAAATTCATCGCAATCTTTTCCAAGAAAGCTTGAGCCTCGATGGCTGTAACTTTTACCGTTAGCTTGGGAATAAGAAGCCGCAGAATTTCGGAGGAACTTTTAATGAAGGGCACATTGGACATAAAAATGTCAACAGCTCGAAGGACAGGTGCAAACCACGGCGGTTCTAGTTACGAGAACGTTCTCATTAACTTTTTCTTCTTTTTACTTTTCCTAGAGGAAGTCAAAAGTACCCACGAGCCATCGGAAATATGACTTATATGACTTCGCCATTGAGGGTGTGAATGAATTGGTTAGGTTTCGACGCCAAAGGCTAATGACGGATCTAGTTTAGAAAATTATGGCTTTCAAAATATACTTGAATGTAACTAAATTTCCTAATTCATGTGCACAAATTGATTTTATATCTATATCTCAAATCCAAGTAGAATCTTACACAGTTTTGATCATCTATATACCTTATTTTCTTAAATTTCTTTGCTCAAAAATTTCCACTGGAATCTGTTGGAAAGGAAATTTTAGCTCCAAAAACTTTTTGCCTGTTAGGAGAGTCTTAAAGCTTCATGCAGCTAGGAAAATATTAGGTACTTGATGAACATTAAAGTGTCCAATCAAGAAAAAATGAAATTTTTTATAATGCACCCTTCTTGGGAGATTCTAGTGCATAACTACATGGAATGATATATGTTTACTAGCTATTAGATTCAAAATAGTCATTTGAAGTTGGAAGATAGATGAAATTGAAAGGGAGATGGGAAAGATATTCCATGTTTGTGACCAACAAATAAAAAGGTTTTGATTCAACTTGTAGAGAAAATGAGTTTGATATATAGACGACTTGATTGCCTAATTTTGTCATGGATATGCTCCAAAGTGTAATGACATCACTGAAATTGACCCAAATGCCTAATATAGTGGAACCCAACTTGTCATGTAATTAACCTCCTTTATTCTGACCTGCCTAAAGGAAGTTGTAAACCATTACATATGACACTACAAGACATAAATGTATCTGTTCATCAACACCTCTCAAAATCTAAGTTACAAGACTATTCCCAAATCATTTTCACATTGTTCATGAGTTTAACTCCCAAATTTGAATAATTTGCAGCCCTAGTTCTGGCACAATATCTCTCTTTTTATGTGCATGCGACATACAATATTTTGTTTTCAAATGGATATAAGGGTCCTTCCACCAAGTCTATGATCTCTCAAATAAAGAACAAGCTTCAATTATGAAATTTAAAGAGAAAAAAAGAAAGTCTTGGACTGTCACGGGCTGACAACTTTAGTCTGTGCAGCACGGCAAGCACCTTATGCTGTCAGCCTTAAACCATTGAAAGGGGCGTAGAGATCATTTGAAAGCTAAGTGCATAACGAACACAAAGTGTGAATAAAAAAAAACTCGTAATGTATTTCTCTTGAAAAGCTTGTATATCACGAGGAAGATAAGAAATGAGAATAATCTCAACTTGCTTACATAGAGTTGGCCGAAGCTGCTTGTAAGATTTTTGCCGACCACCAAAAACAAAGAATTTTATTACATACACTTGGGACCAGAATAGAGTATGTTTCATCGCAGGTGAACATTCAAACATAAACCAAAACTCAACATAAACAAATGAAGTACATAACAAACCAAAGGATTATAAAGACTCTAAGGAAACATAGACTTTGAAATGTACAATTTAAACAAAAAAAACTCGGACTCCCAAGCTTTTTTATGTGCACATGTAGGAGACCCAATTTTAAATTCATTTGCGGCCCCTATTTCTAGCACTCTATTTCCCATTTTACGAGTTTATGACATCCAAGTTTTCAAAAAATGGCGGATATGAAGGGTCCTTCCACCGATTCTATTCTATCAATAAAAACACAAGCGTAAATTAAAAAACTTGAATATGAAGATTCAGACTTTGAAACATACAGTTGTTAGATCTAACTCTAAAGTTAGGTGGCATCGATGTCCACATCAACATTACAACCTCAAATTAATGTTAAAGCCTAAACTTTCAATCTCTATTATTGATACATTGAAACATGAGTGTTTTTACTTATAAGTTCGCCTGGAATGTTATTTTCATGCATCTTTCCTGGTCACATATTTAAATCCTTGTGTCCTGCGGATCTTGCATTGCTAAGGGCGGCGTCAGATTTTGCCAATCACAGGCTTGCTAATGCATGGTAGATGATGAAAATATTTCTTTCACTTGTTTCATCACCTTGTTTGCTACTTCAGTTTGATGTTGTTTTCTCTGTTCAATTATATATTTCTTGCTATTTGATTTTATTATAAATCATGCTTTTCTCTTTCGGGCCTTTAAGCTATCACATGCCATATGGTTCATGGCTGTCCTTTTCTATGTATTTTCATCCGTGCAAATAGTTATGCACCTCTTTCTTGGTTATTGCATTTTTTTTTTTGGTATGATATAAAATAACTGTGACCTTGATTGAGATTGGCTTGTTATTTGTAGCTAAAAGTTTATTTTGTGTATGCAAAAGTAGTGTGAGAGAATAAGAATACTTCCGCTTTCAGGAGTCTTTTTGCTTAGTAGAAAAAATTTTAAATGATTGGGGGTTGTTCAATATCCGGAAAAGATAGAAATTGGAAGCTTCATCCATTTATTTTTTGCTAAAACATGTCGTTTGTCTTAAAAGAGGAAGAATTATAGAAGAAAACTCCTTTAAACTTTTGCCTTGCAAAATTTTCACTAACATGAGGTTAGGAAAATTTTGAAGCAATTGGGCCTCATGTGTGTTTGAGACAAGTTTTGTAGAAGACAAACTTTGCCTAAAATTGGCCAATCTTAAGTTTATTTGTTTATATGTGATTTTCTTGGGATCTATTTGATTGTTAGCAAATATTTTGCATTAAGGACTCTTTGATAGGCCGCAAGAGCTTCGTGTGGGGCAAAAATTTTGCCTTATTCTCTACTTGGAATACAAATCCTGTGTTTGTTTTCCTGTTTAAAACTAAAGATAAACTTTCCATTTATGCAATATTTTTTTGTACGTCTTGTTTTGATGACTAAAGGCAAAAAATTGAGGACCATTGTCTCTTGGCAAAACAGTTGCTTAAAAATGTTCCTAATTAAAATGCTTTTCTCAATAATGTTTTGATTTACCAATATTTTTTTGTGAAGTTAAATTTTAGCATCATTATTTTTTTCATTTCATCTTCTTTCGTTTGCAAATTGGAAGTGTTGCTTTCTTGAAATAATGATTCATGGCTTCAACTTCATTGGTTTTATAATCGCTTATGTACTGCTTATCCCCTAGCTTAATTTCATTTAGAATAAATATAACAAGCGATTGACATCATGGGTATCAATTTTTAATTATATATGAAATCATAGTATTAATTAATAATTATTTAACAGTATGCTTTCATCTTTTTGATGTTTTTTCTTTTAAAATAATCTACTGTAGCCATTGTAAATCTTTCTCAGTGCAGTCAATTTGCATCATGCCAAGCTTTAAATACTATAAACTAATTGGTGTCCATGTTTTGCTTGGCAATAGTAACACATTGTTACCGTCCAGTAGCAGAAATTTTTGGTCGAGGACTCTCATGGTATATATTTTAAGCTTGAGGATGAAGTCCTGCGGGTTTCTGGGTTATGAGTCCATAGTCACAAAAAACACTTTTTTTTAATAAAACGTGAAAAATGTGATAAATTAAATGGTTGTTTAAAACTAAAAAAAAACATATTTTTTTGAAAAAAAATGTTAAAAATGAAAAAAACACATTTTAACGCATTTTTTTGTGTTTTTTTTTTATTTTTTCAGTTTTTTAATGCCAAACAATTTTTTTTATTTGTTTTAAATCTACTAGTATTGTGATGTTTATGTTATTAGTTTCTCACTTATTTTATTTTTTCTTTATTTTTAGTTTTTTAAATTTTTTAAAAGTTTATCATTTTTTTTTTTTTTTAAGCTTGCTGTAGTATACTAAAAAAAAACACCTCGCCGTTTAAAACCCTGAGACGTACGTTATTTGTGGCTAAGGTTAACCATCTCCCCTTCTCTCTCACTTTCTCTCTCTCTCCCTTCCACACACACACAAGCACGCTTGCAAACACACCCATCGATTTCCTCTGGAGGACAAGAAATTGGAGATTTATAGTTTGTGCTTGGTGTCCAAACTGGTTAAAGGGAATAACGTTCCACATATGCATAAATTGGAAATATGGGATGTGCTATTCATTTCAATAAGCAGCTAGGACCTTAAATTCAATCGAGTACAAAAAAAAAAAAAAAAAAATCATTTTATATATACTTTGTTCCCGCTCTTTGTGTTTGTCGCATTCATTTAATAATGCGCCATTATGAAGTTGCCATATCGAGATTTAAGCAGTCAAGACTAGGCCATGAATGCATGATTAGTGCAACGATTTGTGAACCATAACTTGACGCGTCTGTTCTTGTTCCTGATTAATAAATATATTGACTTGTACAAAAGATTTAATTAATTGCTTTCTGGATACGATTCGCTCTTGTTTGTGCTTATAAAATCATATTTGTTCCTCCATCATTATTTTAGATGAAGTCCATGCATAGATAAATATTTTCATTTCATGAATTTGAGTTCAATCAAGCCCAGTTTGTTTCTTCTCCATGTGCTTATGTTTTATTATGGACTTACATATTTTGATCATCTACATTCTCTGAACAGTGATATACTTCCTTGATGGAGGGAGGCATAAGCTCCAGATGGTTTGTTCATTTTTCTGGGTATTTTGTGACAATGTTGTTTTTTTTTTAAAAAATTTTTTGAAAAAAATCAGAAAATTTTAAAAAGTAAGAAAAATAGTATACGGAAAAATAAATCAGAAATTAATAAGAAAACGTAAGTAAAAACTATGACAAAAGTATGTCTTAATGATGATAAAAATGATGAAAAATATTTTAGTTTAAGTTTAAATGTTAATCCATGATAAAAAGCCATGTTGAAAGATAGAAAAATGGAGAAAAATTACAAAATTAACGCAAAAAATAACATGACAAAATTTTTTCCTGTTGTTTTCACAAAATATCACGATTTTGCCTTTCTTTTTACTTTTTTTTCACATTAATATCACGATTAATTTTCGAAAATATCATGATATCTGTAGCACTTGCATGATTTATCAAAACTGATGACTTAGCTGTCACAAGTAAATTAGTAAAGTAAGAGAGGTCTTTTGCAATCTGTAGCACTGGCATAATTTTCTAAAATATCATGATATCTGTAGCATTGGCATGATTTATCAAAACTGATGACTTAGCTGGCGATGTTGTTAGACTCGGTTTTCAACGAACTAAATTAACTAGCTTTCCAATATCGTTTTGGAAATATTGGATTAAATTAGAGTTATAAGTTTTTTAAAAAATGCCAACTTTGAGCTATTTATACAAACAATGCCTGATTAATAAACTAGTTCTTAATTCAACCCACTGCTAACTCATACGTGTTTACCATGTGTAAACCATGGTTAAGCAACATGAAATTAACAAACTACCCACCCATGGTTAGTGCATTTAATTTGAAATTACCAACTAAGTTATACCGCTCGAAAAAGGCCCGAAAGCCCTCCATTCTCCCTGCCTCCGGGGTCTTGAGCTGCGTCGGTATCAACGATAGCAACGGTGCACCCGTCAACTTGGATGTCGCGCCCTACTACCTTAAGACTCAGGAACATAGCGTCCATGGGAATCGAACTAGAGACCTGACTTGATAGAGGCCCCTAACTCGACCAATTACGCTATGCTCCTTGAGGCTACCAGCTAAGTTACATGAAATCACAAAAAATGAATTAAATTTTTTTGTTTCTTCTTCAAACTCATTCTTCATTATCATGATCAACTTTTATATCAACTCATGGAAATCTAAATCTATATCGAACATTCACAGGTGAAAACTTGAATGGCTTGCAGTTATCATCTATTTAAACAACCTGCACATGCAAAGGTAGATATATGTACAAGTTACTTTTAAATAATATATATTTTGGATTATTTTTTACAAATATTTTTTTTATTAATTTCAAAAGATGGATTTTCTTTTGCAGGACTGGCAATAACCAACTTGGGGCTTAACTAGAGGATTTCTTTTGGATGAAAGAAGAAATATTTTATCCTACCATTTAAAAAATAGCTAAAATAACATTCGTTCCTAAGCCTAGGCACGAAATACCCAAGCCTGAGCTTGCCCGATTAAATATAACTTAACTAAAAAATATATAAATATAATATAAATATATATATAAAAAAAACTCATTATCGGGCTCACCCGGGCCAACCTGGGTTCCTTTTTTGGGGGCCTGGGCCCGAGTCGGGCTGGGTACTGGGTACTCGGCGGCGTCCCGGTCTGGTGCCCAAGCTTGTTCGTTTTCATAAGGTACAAGGTCTGCTTTTGATGTCTCAGGGTGTCGGGTCTGCTGAACTTTAAATTGTACGTCAATGACTCGTTAGCACAAAGAGTTGGCGTTTTAAGATTCGAAATGGAGACTAGTCACTTACCAGCCCTCGCCTTGCTAATTAGCCAATCCCCGATAATTACAAACTTGGCTGGTATTAGGAATTAAAAGCACATATGTGCTCTCAAATTTGCAGTATATTAATGATTGTATATTAGTGAAAAACGTGTAGTTTTGTTGGTGTTTTTACATTTACAAGGTACAACCTATCAAGAAGTCCAATACAAACAACCTTGTAATTGTTCAAGCGAGCAATTTCGACCGCCAGGACGATCAGTGCCTCCAAAGTGATAGGGGAAGGGTCTTGCTCTATCAAGCTGATTTTGTTTTTTAACAATTAAAAATAGAGAAAAAGGAGAAGAGAATGAAACATAGACAAATGGAAGGAGAAGGAATTGATTATGATCATAAAACAAGATCACCTAATTAATTGCTTGTCATGTTAGATGACTTGCTTATGTAATTCATCAATTCCACCCCATAATTTCTGGATATGCAGAAAGGGGATATCGCAAAACAAACAAGAATTGTAGAGAATTTAGTCATAAGAATTCTTCAAAAATTATTTCACAATAACCATTCTATATTAATCACCTCCAACGGCCATGTGTTCTGATCATGAGTGGTCGTGTTTTTATATTAAATAAAAAAAAAAAACAAGTGAGCTAATGCTTAAAATAAGGAAAATATACTACAACAACCAAAAGCAAAATTTATCTTAGAAAATTAAAGGAACCCCACTTTTTGCGAATAACAAAAACATGTTCAAGTTTTACAAATTTCCATTTGACCCAAAAAAGCCTACTAGGTGCATGATATTAGGTCATGACCATGATATCATAATTTCCAATGTTATTGTTCTTTTAAGTTAGAAAGTGTTTTCACTTCCTATGAAACTAAATTATGGCGTGTGCGGGAGATCTGCTTTCAACGTTATTCTTCTTTCAACTTAGAAAGTGTTCTTCACTTCTTATGAAAAAAGAAAAATTCATGATTATCGTCAACTTTTTCGTGGATATAAGTCACATTTAAAGTAGAGACGTGAAGGGCTCGAACTTGATTAAGATATATTCTTAATGGTATCCGTTTCTTCAGGTATTTACATGTTTGGATTCAAATTTGAATTTGAATATAAACAAAAAAAGTTATACCTGAATCCGAACCTGAAATCTGATTTTACAATCTGAATCTGATCCAAATCTAAATTTTGATCCGAATTTAGTCAATTTTCAAAACGTAAGATTATTGAATGTAGGATATTTATTCAAAATTAAATATGATCCAAAGCCGAATCTGAATTCAATTAGATATTCATAAATGAAGAAGTCTTCCCTCGTAAGAACAAGGACATTGGCACAATTCAAAATAATAAATCTTCTGCTTCTTAACCTCTCTCCCCTTCTCACCTCCTGGCCCTCAGTTCTTTCAAAAAATAATAGAATATCAACATCAATCATAAGAAAAATGTAGAACAAGAAGAAGCAAATCTAAAAACCAAATCTCTATGAGTTAAAGTAACTGACCCTTCTTTCTCTTCTTTTGGGGAAATATATATCAAGTTGCTGCCCTCAATCTCTTGATATATATATATATGTATATATAAAAAGTGACTGACCCTTCTTTCTCTTCTTAAATGGCAGCAAATATTTTGCTTAAATGGCAGCAACTTGACATATATTTGCCAAGAAATTCAATCCCATTTTAAAACTTTGAAAATGCCAAGAATTTTTTAAAAGGATGGTCTTTAGTAACAATTATGCATGATATTGTTGACTTTATCCCACATGACATCAAGGTTAATGAAGCATGGGATATTTTGAAGAAATGTCATCATCGACTCCCCATATGACATCCATGCCAATCTTTCTCTTCAATCCACACCACAAGCTTTGGAGGGACAGTTTTCATGGTTAATTGGCCCACATTAAAATAAAAAAGAGGTTGCAAGTCAACTAACTATATATCACGCTATTCATAACTTTTTAATTATTAATTTAGAGGCGCCAAAGGCTTCTGCTTCTGATCCCCTGCCTCGAGAGTCCTAATCGACATCGGCTATGACAACTTGTATATCAGTTATGAGCCCTATGCTATACTCGTCGAGACACTTCTATCACAATATTATTATCTCTATAATGTTTGGAAATAAAATTGTTGTTTTTTAAATTATAGGCTTTCAAAATAAAAATACTAAAATATTAAATATCAAATTTTTAGAAAAAGAAAAATATGCAGAAATACAAATACAAGACATTACTAATGAGGTGCATAGGGTAATTAAATAAATTAAAATATTTTCCATTTATGTAGTGTAAAAGGGGTTGCTTTGGATATCATTTTAGTATAGATCTTGACTTTCAATTTCAAATAAGTCGTGCGCACGCCTCTTCCTACACTACTTGTTCTTTACTTGAACTATATACTAATTAGGAAGGAAAATGGACTTGTTAAAAAATTATTTAGATGGAGCAAAAATTCAATTTTTATATATAATTTCGGAAGAAGTTTTAAAATATCTCTTGCGAGAAAAGCATCCGTTTTTTTTTTGTTGACAGGAGACGAATTTGTCTTAAAAAGGGGGTTTATAATAATTTTTAAATTAAAAATTAGAAGTGCCCTTTCGAATTGTTTTTTTCCCAAAAGTTGACCACCTATTTATCGTTTTTAAAAAATTAAAACATGAAGAGATTTCCTATAATTTTTCTCTTAAGTTAAAAAATTTTAATTTAAATTTAAGAAAAACAGCTAAAAAATATTTTGTTCTAAAAAGTTTTTTATTTATTTTGGTACGAATAAATTTTATTGTCCCAACGAAAACTACAGTTTTTAAAGGTTTTAGACAAGGTGATAAGGCCAGGTACGCTATTTAGTGGGCCCCACAAGATCCCACCACGTGGGGTCCACCAAGAGAATTTGGAATCTTGAATCTCAAGATATTTTTTCACTTTTATTCTCAATAAAAAAACGAAATAAATAAAAGTGGGGAAGACTAGGGTTTTATTGGCGCCACTCCCACCAAGGGAGACGAATACCGCCAGCTGAATCGGAGAGAGAGAGAGAGAGAGAGATCTAGCCATTGCCATTTTCCCGGGAAGCCCGAAAGGACAATAGGTTCGGTCAAAAACCAAGGTAGCTGAGACGGAGAGAGAAGGGCAAGAGGCCCATAAATCTCATCCCTCGTTGGTCTCCTTCTTGTTCATCGTGGTCATCTTCTCCTTCTTCGTGGTGGTGTTCTGATTTTTGTCTTTCCGTTCAGAATTTTGTGGGTTTCTTCTTTGGGTGGTGAGGTTGTGGAGAATTTGACGTGAAAAGGGGGGAGAAACATGGGAGCCAAGAAGGAGGACGACGGGGAACTGCTGCATTCGTTCATGAGGATCGGGTTGAACGAGAAGACCGCAAAGAACACGCTTGTCAACGCGAAGCTGTCCGCGAATCTGGCAGCCGTCATCGACGAGGTTCGTAGGAGCTCCTTTCGTGCTTCGTTTGCGTTTATATTTCCGCTTTTGGCCTCTTCCTCCGCGGATATCAAATGGAAAAAATGAAGATGACAGGACTATAGTGCAAGAAGAATTCCAGTCGGTTATTATTGGTGATTTGTGTTTTTTTGAAGCTAGTTATGTTTTCTCTGTGAATTGAACTAATCGAAGACAATAATGAAGTTTTCGGTACTAATAGAAGTCAGTAATGAAAAAATAAAGGGCTCTTAGTTGTTAATTATTCCACTCTATATGCGCAATAGTTCTAAATCGAAACTTTCGTGCTTGGTTTTAGACTCGATTGAACCAGGATGAAATTACTCCTTTTGGGAGAATAACTTGGTGCCATTCGTTGATCCTTCATGTAAATGTTTTTCTTAATACATAGATAAAGAGAACGAATGAACATTACCCATAAAAAATATTCTTTCTTACTGGATATTGGAATTGATTTCTTTCTTGCAGGCAAATATTGAAAATGGCTGCGACAAATCTGTTGGCAACCTCTTGTACACGGTGCGTATTTATTTCACTATGTTTTATTATGCAAAATCCTTTTTTCTGGTGTAAGCATACGATCTTCTGTTTTTTATGTTTTCATGGACAGGTCGCAGCTAAATTTCCTGCTAATGCACTTGTTCATCGGCCACTTCTGCTCGATTATATTGTTACATTGAAGGTAACATCTGCTCTGCTTGCTCTTCGTGCTGAAGTTTGTGTCTTTGAGTTTGAGATTATGAATGTGGGGCAGCAAACAAGTAGAAAAAAATACAGTTTCCATTACAATTTTGGCTACGGTATTGCAGTGCTACGATTTGATTTCCTGTGTTTTCCTGATACCTGTTTTCTGTTATTTATAAGTTGTTGACTTTAGTTCTTAATGATTTGAAATCGTTCTATCCTTAGTCTATATGTCAATGGGAGAATGCATTATTTTAATGCTTGTCAAACTTATGCTCTCCTGCAGATTAAGAAACAAGACCAGTTAGAAGCAGCTCTATCTTTTCTTGAACTCAAGGGACCTGAAAATTTTGAAGTAAAAGTTTTTGAAGAAGCTTGTGGTGTCGGTATGTTCTGAAATTAAGTTCTGAAAGGCCTATTTTCCAATTGATGTTCGTTCAATTAGCTGGATGATTTTCTTTCATGCCTTTTCCTCTTGGCAACTGGATTTGTGTTGGATTTCTTTTGTATACATGAGATTGTACTGAATGTTTGCCTTTGTGGGTAGCCCTAGTGATAGCTATCGGTATTTAGGGGAGAATTCAGACACTTAAGTGTCATTAGCAGAAAATGTACTGAGCTTGTAATAAGTAGGGATTCTTGTCCTTTAGATGGGATGTCGATCTATTTACTGTAATCACCTATGAATAGGTGATTTGTGTTAACTTCAGCATGTAAAAGATTAATGAAATCTAATTTCCTAGCTGGGCTGGGAAATTAACCCTAATTTTGTGTAAGTGTATGTGTTCTTTCTTCCTGCTGGGCAGCAATCTGATAGCCACAGGGAGCTATCATTTGGTAGAAGAGCCAGCTTAAGTAAACAAAGAGATATGATAGGGTGTGAGGTTCTTTCTGTGCTAGAAGGCTTCAAGAAGCAAGTGGAAGAGGAGCCTCAACTTATGACACCGTGACTGGAGACCATGTAATACAAGCATCAAGATACGGGCAGTCGGATGGCTGGAGTCGAGCAGAGCTGCAGAAGGTCGAGCACATTTTAGCAGCCCTGCAGACGTTCAAGGCATTCCTTCGTGAAGACTTGGAAAAGGTAAGCCCTCAGCCTACCCTTGAAAATACCTCTTTCTTCGAGCCGAATGGAGGAAGAGACCATTGAATGACCTCATCTCAACGGAGCACCACACCAAGGAGATGGGAGCACACGAGATCCCAATAACCTCGTCCAATGGGAGAAATAGCAGCCCATTCAAAATGCCTAAGATGGAATTTCCATGTTTCTCTAGGGAAGAAAAGAACCTCAAGGGGCTACGTGTCTACTGTGAAGAAAAGTGGACACTCGGGCATTTATGCAAGCGGTTGCACATGTATCTTGTTGACGAGGAGGAAGAAGACATATTCCACTTGAGGAAGAATCGGTTACTGGGACTGCAAACAAAGCAACATGGTTAGATCAGCCGCCAGAAATATTAGTCCATGTGCTGATTGGAGATTTTGTACCACAAATTATGAGGGTTGTGGGGTGTTTGAATGGAAGGTAAATTAGTATCCTTGTAGACACGGATCCACACGTAACTTTGTTTGCGAAAAAATGGTGAAGATGTGTGGATGCACTACTGTGGAGCAACCTGAGTTCACGGTTATAGTCGGCGATGGGGGTTCCTTGGTGTGTCGTGGATGTGCCCTCAAGAAACGATAGAGATCCAAGGTCCACAATTTTAGGTGGAGCTCAATCTTTAAGCCATGGTTGGAGTGGATTAAGCCATGATATGTTTCATGTCATAACATAAGCTACATTTCATAGTGTATTCTAAATTTGTAATGTTTGATATGAACACCTGGAATGGTATACTTTCTATTGAACCTAGTTTCAGGATTGTATTGTACTGTTTTTGTTCATAGTTACATTACACAAGTAACAGCACAACACGTGTCATACAATATGTTATGTTGGACACCAATCCAGGAGAAGTACATTGTGGATAACTTATTCAGGTCATCAAATGTGCCCTTTATCTATTGCAAACTCAATATCTTTCCAGTTCATATGGAGCTTATATCTTGAGCTAGAGCAATCATAGAGTAGAATCTGCTCTTGGAATTAGAATAACGATGAATTCTGTTTGCTTTTAGTATGATAAGCTAAGAATAATTTATGCTGTGGATGGGTGACCTTAATAAATCAAATTAAAAGGAATATGCTTCTTATAACTGTTTTGGAAATGAAAAGGCGGTTCTGCAAGAACAGCATAGCTTTTATGGAACTCACAACATGAACTAAGCTTTGTGATTAATATATCAATGAGTATTTTTTTTTTCTCCATTAGCAAGCTTGTTTCTTGCTAGTCTATCATTTATATTTTGTCCTTGATGTACTCAGAAAGGTATGCATATTCAGAATGCTGGCATCCTTAATGCAATTATCGTATTTCTGTTCCCTCTCTTCCTCAATAGGGATCGATGTTCCCATTGAAGAGATTATATCTACAGTTGAGAAGGTGTTGGAAGAGAACATGGCACAGATACTGGAGCAGCGGTATAGAATAAATGGTATTTCATCTTCTGTCATATATTTCTTCTTTTATCAATAATAGCTTTGCTCCGATGTGCAGTGTTACTGCTAGGCTCCTTTTTTAATCATATGCTATGCAGTACATGCCTGTACTACTATGTAAAAATGGACTTGGCTAAAAAAGCATTGCAGTCGTTTCAACATGGTTGGACAGGGGTGCAGACATGCATGCTGCCCTGCGCTCACCAGCTACATTGCCAATGCTGTGTCGGGTGCAGTCCACATGCTCATGACTAGAGTAATCCAGGAATAGGTTATATGTAGACATGTGTTGTGATTAAGTTTTGTTAAAATGATCTACACTCTTGTGCGCACCTGTACCTGCTTTCCATGTGATATAGCTATACTTACATCCATAAAGATTGTCAGTTTCTCTTCCTTTTCAATTTGATGCCTTGCAGCACACGCCTATGGAAACATGTTTTAAGTTTGCAAAGATATACAATCAGTAATTAAATGGTAAAATTTGATTGTAAACACAAGCATATATCTTGGAAGTTCATAGGTGAATTTACAAGAAAGTAATGAATGAAAGGGAATTTCCAAATTGTTTGATTATGCATTAAGAAATAAATGATGTCTCAACATGTTGAAGGTACTTTAGAGAAATATCACTTTATACTTTAAAACACAATTACAGGTTTACAGATGCTAACCGGATTAGGTCATTCTGCAATTTTGCTAAGTTTAGGGGCGGGGATAGAGAATCACCTTAAATTTGCATGAGTTTCAACTTTGAAGCTTTGAAATAGCTGTCCTATGTATTCTGCTCAACTGTGAAGAAGAAAGGAAGCTGATAGTTTCAATGGCGGAGGATGAATTTCACAATTTGTTGATTTTATGACTATTTAATGGATCAAATATGTTGACTGTTTAATGGATCAACAAATATGCTTTCATATGGAAGTCTCTCTTACATCAGAACTTAATCTTTCTTCCCCACTTTTTAGTTGGAAATCTATGTGGACAAGTGCGCGAGAGGCACCCATGGGCTGATGCAAGAAATATCAAGGTAGTGGATTACATGCATGATTGGTAAAATTAACCTTGTTTTTCCATTTTGCTTTGGCTCTCGACCATTCATGTGCTACGGCTTTTATAATACAGAAAGTGATAGATGAGAAGTTGTATGAGTTACTTGGTGAACGGAATGAAGCAGACAATGAAAAACCTATTAAAAAGAAAAAAGAGAAGGCTGAGAAAGTGAAGGTAGTCTTTGTGATTTTTCTGCAACTAGGTTTGCTTCATGAACACTAACTGCCAGCTTTTCTGTTGCAATTTCTTCTAGGATGAAGTTCCTGTTGCAGATGTTTCTCCAGTCCCTCCTGAGGAAGAACTCAATCCTTTTCTCATATTTCCTCAGCCAGAGGAAAATGTAAAGGTAATGCTAGATCCTGATTTTATGTTGTAATCGCTCTCTTCCCCAACTTGCTATTCCTTTTCAATATACAACATGAAAAATTTGTTAAAGCCTTAAAGGTCAGAGGGAGCCACTCCATAATAAAGCAAGATAAAAGTTCATGAAATGAATCAGCATCAACATGATCAACATGAAGGGGAGGAGGGGGAGAGGAGGGAGTGGGTAGGGAACTTTTTGGCTGCCAACTTCGAGATGATTGTATGAATCAACTGGAATACTGGATCTCTTCTTTTCTTTTCATACCAAATGTGTCACCATCTTATGCATGGATTCAGCTTTAAATTTAAAGTATTTGTTATCATTCTTATCATCATTAAGACGTTATTTTTATCATTTTGTCTAGTTTTTTTCTTTTTTTTAAAAAATTTGTTATTAATTAACTTCTCATTTGTTTTGTTTTTACTTAATTTTTAGGAATTTTTCATTTTTAAAAAAAGTTTCCGAGATTTTTGCGTAATCTTCCTGATAGAAACTACTTTGTTGAAAAGTTCCAAAAAAAAACTTTGCCGTTTAAAACCCGAGAACAATATTCATGCCTATGCCTACCATTCTTAATTTGTCAATCTTTTGAACCTCTAAAGGGCATAAAATATAATGTTCTTTAAGTTTCTTTATCTATTTTTCATCTTATTGTTCATGAATAAAGGCTTTCTGATCATTCTAATGACTAAATGCTTTGCTTGTTCTGTTAACTCTTGCTAACTAGTTTCTAATGGAAGATGCTTTCCACCGTCTGAAATGGGTATGTGACTTTATTCTGATTCTAATCCTTTTGGTGGTTCTCTTAGGTACATACTGAAATCCATTTCAGCAATGGTACAGTATGGAGGCCACATAATACCAAAGATAAACTCAATAAGCACATGGAGATAACAAAGGGTAAAGTTTACACCCGTTTCCCTCCCGAACCAAATGGTTATCTCCATATTGGACATGCAAAGGTAATTAATTGCCTATCTGTTAGAATGATAGGTTATTTCCTTTTCCCTTTTTTTGTTTTCGAGTACTTGTACTTACCGATGAGCCTTTTGCATGTTATAACAGGCTATGTTTGTAAGCTTTGGTTTAGCAAAAGAAAGAAATGGGGACTGTTATCTCAGGTTGGATTTTCTCCACTCTCAATTTCTGGTTAAACTAGCGGCCCTTGCTTCTCAGCGTTTCATCCATTTTTCTTTTTTCTGAGTTCAAACTTCTGTTGCAGCTATCTTTTGTTTTTTTCTTGCTTTCACATTTACTTGGTCTCACTAGGTTTGATGATACAAATCCAGAAGCTGAAAAACAAGAATATATTGATCATATTCAGGAGATTGTTGAGTGGATGGGTTGGAAGCCTTTCAAGGTACAAAGTTGGTCTATGTCTAGAATTTTGTCATCTTGCTTGCATGAAGTATCTAACGAAGTTCATACTTTCACAGGTTACTTATACCAGTGACTATTTTCAAATTCTTTATGACCTCGCAGTAGATCTGATAAAGAGAGGTTATGCATATGTTGACCATCAGGTGACAACTGGTTTGGCATTTGTTAGATAGTGTTTTCCTTGTAGAACATGTATTCATGAGCATGGTTTGCATATTTTTAGACTCCTGACGAGATAAAGGAATACAGAGAAAGAAAGGTAGATAGCCCATGGAGAAACCGGCCAATTGAGGAATCGTTGAAATTATTTGATGATATGAGGCGAGGTCTTATTGATGAAGGGAAGGCCACATTGAGGATGAAACAAGACATGCAAAGTGAGAATTACAACATGTATGACTTGATTGCATATCGGATAAAGGTAACTTTCGCTAATTTCTGTCTTTGTGTTGCTAATCCATGAGACATTGGCTAGAGATCTATGTTACTTAATTGCATGCAATTTATGGGAGATTTACATATCTTTGGTCTTCTAACATATTCCATGTGCATGCTTCATTCACCATATGTTGCCTACACTTTTGGATGGATGGCTTCTTAGTTTTCCACACAGTTACATATGAGCACTAATATGCTTTGATCACTTAAATTTTTCAACCTAGAAGTATCTGAAGAAAATGGAAATTTAATGTCCTATGTCTAGCACTTTGAAATGTCGTGTATAGAAATTGTCCAATGTGAGAAACCTCATACCTACACTAATTGAAGCCTGCTGTCTCTGATTTCCTCTCTGGAGTTGTAAAAGAGCCAAACATGATCGTGACATTTCATCGCTTTGGTTAGGATCATGCAGAATTGGCTATGAAAAATGTCTTCTTTTGACACAAAACTAAAGAGAGTACACTTTCTTTTTTCTGCTCATTATTTTGCTGGTCTTAATGTAATGGAAGGAAACCCCTTTTCCACATAGTTTGTGGGGCATATCTTGTCTAATTTCTCCTCGGTGTTTGTTGTGGCTCAACCTGCAAAGGTTCTCTCTCTCTCTCTCTGACATTGCAAACGACTTCACTTAGGAGATCGTGGTGTTCTGTGTCCTCTAAAGCTTCTTCATTCTGTGGCCATTGTGGCCGTAACTGGCCTTTCAGTTGTAACATTCCACTTCCTTTCATCCGGCTCCGTAGTGTTGGGTCTGCTCTTCTTTCCACCAGCCCCACTACTCCTCTCCCCCACTCTTTGCAGGTTCGGTCTTTCCTGTCAAGGCATTTTCGCTTTCAACTGATTTGTTGGTTCCAACATCCGGCTTTTATGTGGGCAGCCTTTGGGTGCTTGCCTGTGGTACAATTTTTGTCGTCCTTGTCAGGCTACCATGGTAACCTCGCTTGTGGTGTTATTGTTTTTGATGGCTTCCTCCCCACCCTTTTGTTTTTGTTTCGCTTACTGTGGTTTTTTCCTTTATTCTGTCTCTTGCACCCCTACTTCTTTGGTTCCTCCTCACCATTACTTTGCTCCTTGTCGCCTCCCTTTGCCTCTCCATCCTCCTTGCCTTCCTCTCTTGTCTCCTCTCCTCATGTCTCCCTAAGCCCCTTACTTCTCTCTCTCTTCCGTCCCGCTCCTTGCTTTCGACCATCATTGGCCAAGCGTTTTAGTAATATTATGCTTGTATGTCTATTTCTCTCTCTTGTGTACTCTTTATGGTATAAGATTTAGTTTTAGATTTTGTTACAGTTACACAGTAGAACTTTTATGCATCTTCACTTATTCTTTTTCTGTTGTTCTCTAGTTCACTCCTCATCCGCATTCAGGGGACAAATGGTGTGTTTATCCAAGCTATGATTATGCTCATTGTCTTGTGGATGCTATTGAGAATGTAACTCATTCGGTAAGCTATTTCTTCTTTTCTATGTTGATTTGTTTTACTTTTTGGAGCTATGGCCCTGCAATCTGCATTGTTGAGGTGTTAATGCTTAGTTGCTTATTTGTAGCTGTGCACTCTTGAGTTTGAGACTCGCCGTGCATCATACTATTGGCTGTTGGAGGCATTGGACCTCTATTTGCCCTATGTATGGGAGTACTCACGTTTGAATGTCACCAATACTGTCATGTCCAAACGAAAGGTTTGTAATCCAGCAAGATAATGTCAATATATTTAAAAGTTTTCATGCAATTTGCATCTCAGTTTTTAGTTACTCTTTTTTCCTTTGTAGTTGAATCGTCTTGTGACTGAGAGGTGGGTAGATGGCTGGGATGATCCCCGATTAATGACACTAGCCGGCTTACGACGTAGAGGAGTGACTTCAAGTTCTATCAATGCATTTGTGCGGGGCATTGGAATCACCAGAAGGTAATAAACTTATTCTTCTATAACCTACTTATCTCACCAACAATTCTTTGTCTATCATATCATATGTTGAAATTAACAAGTCTTCGTAAAAAATAGTCTTGCTTATGTGCAGGGTACTTGTTGGCATTTCATTTGTTTTTCTGTCATTTAAGACACTTTGATGTAATCAGATGGTCAAACAGCAGTTTTATGCATGTTTGTGGACAGCAATGTCGTAAAAAACTACACCAGGGACATGGTTTTGCTGAACAAATACTGCATATCGGCCAATGCATATCTGTCTGCACTGCGCTATTTTTCAATTCTATGAATTTAAAAATAATTAGAAATATTTTAAATTGATTCCACAATGAAGAAAAAAATAGAACGTGTCGGCCGAGGGCCCAATGGGATGCGTATCAGATGGCACACTCAGATACGGAGAGATATTGATAACATGGGTGGAAAGTCAACATATTTTTTGAAATGTTTTGAAAAATATGAAAACATGGACTCTAAGGATATTTTTACTTCGGTATGTGATTCCTCAACTTAAAAAATGCTTGTGATTCCTTATCACAGTTATAGAAGGTTGACCGGACATATAAAAAAAATGTAGCCTTTGATTTTTTATTGCTTATGATTTATGAAATCAAATACCCTTTAACTTGTGATTCTGGACTAAAGGTGTGGTCGCTTGCCAAAAGGACAATGGCTGAGAAAAGACGATTATGATATTCAAGCTTGTGGTTTCTCAATGGCAATCATAACAAGCACACCTTAGAGGAAATTGGGCTGAAAATATGAAAAAGAAAGTGATGTATATTGTTGAAAAGTGAAATGTGAACAAGTAGTTGAAGGTACTTATCCTTGAGATCCTTAAATGGTACACGCAGTCTAGAGACAAATCTATTTAGATAATGTATATTGGCTACGAAAAATGAATGTTCTGTAATGGCCAAAAACTGTGACAGAGAATTTAGGAGACAATATTTCTTAATTCACTTGTACTAAATGAGGCAAATAACGTTTAGTAATATGATCAAATTTGTTACCCTTGCAGCTGACCCATCTTCACAAAAGCTTATTAAACCTTAGCTATTGGGTTCTGCTTTTTTCTATTTGGATTGGTTTGATTTCTTTTTAGCTATACTGCATCATTCATTTTTATTTTTTCTCATGGATATTTTTGCTGCTTTTGATGCAGTGACAATAGCATGATTCGTCTAGACCGCCTTGAATTTCATATAAGAGAAGAACTGAATAGAACTGCACCTCGTACTATGGTTGTAACTTATCCTCTTAAGGTAATATAATTGAACCATTTTGGCATTTGTTGATTTTGTGTAAAGAATGTTGAAAAAATGATTGTATTTTCAGGTGGTTATTACAAATTTAGAACCAGGCACCATTATAAATCTTGATGCCAAGAAGTGGCCTGATGCTCATGCTGATGATGCGTCTGCATTCTATAAGGTAAAGTTGTTAACTTTTCCATACCTTTCAATGAAAGAAATGCAAGGGATGTAGGTTGAACCTGAAAGCCTCCTGCCCTCCAGCTTCACCTGCCATTGGTTGTTTATCTGTGTTGTTGTCCTTTATTGGCTATTCTGGAAGGAATCAAAATACACGACTAATTGGCATCCATCTAGACATAAATGTCCAATCAAAATTTAATGTAGAGAAAAACCTGTATTTGTGTGTGCATGTGCATGTGTATGCACACACATGTTGTGCATGTCTCTGCCCGATGGAGTCCATATACAACTGAGCCAAATCATGCCAAAATGTGGCTGACTTGGACTTGCAAGACTTGTTGGTGATTCTCTGGGTTCATTAGCCCAGAGGCTGCATCTGGATTCTGCAGCCATGTCCATCTAGTGAGCAAGTGTGAAGCTATTTATTGCAATTGTCTATGGTGGTAGAACATTGCTCTGGCTGTTTATGACGTTGTGTACTTGGAAAGAAAATGCTGCAGAATTGGTTCTGCTTTGTCAGAAGGGCAGCAAGCACATTTGCCTTGATCTTTCTGCAGATTAAGCTAGTATGCAAATCTTTCGTGGATTAGATCTCATTTCTGTATCCGTTTACTACTTGTGTGGGTCCTGCAGGTTCCTTTTACAAATGTGGTTTATATTGAACAATCAGATTTCCGGATTAAGGATTCAAAGGATTATTATGGCCTTGCTCCTGGTAAAAGTGTCTTGCTCAGGTATACTGTTTGTGTAATCTCTCTTAGAAATTTATGGCAGTATATTTTCTCTTCTGTGTATATCTTCAGTGTTAAGGTTTTCATCTTCCCAATCTTTCCAGTGTATTAGTATATAGCTGAAATGTTACAGTTCACGCTTTAAATCTAATAAGAGGTCACTTCTTTTTGTTGCAGATATGCATTTCCGATAAAATGTACTGAAGTTATATATGGTGATGATAAAGAGACAATTGTAGAGATAAGAGCTGAATATGATCCTTTGAAAAAGTCAAAGCCGAAGGTTCAGTTTTTTGCTGTTGTCTGTTTTCCTATTTAGATGCATTTCTAATGCTGCAATAATATGGTTAAATATCAAAACATGATGCAGGGTGTCCTACATTGGGTGGCACAACCTTCACCGGGGGTGGACCCACTCAAAGTGGAAGTGAGATTGTTTGACAAATTGTTCCTGTCAGAGGTAAACTTAACTTAATTGTCTCAAGAAATGACTTTTTTAGAGAATTCCTTAGTCCTAAATATTCATGACATTAGTTTTCATGCATCAGAACCCAGCAGAACTGGATAATTGGCTTGGTGACCTCAATCCCAATTCCAAAGAGGTGATACCAGCGGCATATGCAGTGCCAACTCTAGCAAGTGCTGTATTGGGAGACAAATTTCAGTTTGAACGTCTCGGTATTATCATGGATCTTTTGCTTGATGCTTCTTTGTTGACCTGTGATAGAAAGATGATTGTAGTTTGCATTCGTCGGATTCAACAAATTATAAATGCCAAAGTTCATGTTACTGTAAGCAATTGGCTCTTTGAGGCAGCCAAGAGATGCCTCTTCTTGATGTTAATACTCATGGTAAAACCTGAATATTTTAGGCTCACATAGAGTGATAGAACCATAGTACCAGGTCGAGTCTGGACATGGCGTTTCTGCAGTACAATGTAGTTCTCAAATTCACTTGTAATCATTTGTGCGTTTTCTCTTTTAACAGGTTACTTTTCAGTGGATCCGGACTCTACGTCTGAGAAAATTGTCTTCAACAGAACTGTGACCTTACGTGATTCATATACCAAGGGCGGAAATAAGTAACTGCTGGTCCTTAATAGTGTGCTTGCTATGCTGATGGGAGTGTCAGATCACTAGATACACATGAATACATACTAGAAAGTCTGTAAGCCTCAGAAATTATTAGTTGTAGGCTGCTTAGGTATCACAGGAAAATTCTCTCTCAAGAATGCTGCTGGAAGGATCTCTCTCTCATGTCAATCGATCAGTAGGGAAAGCCCACATGAGTTGTGCGAGTGCAAGTCCTTTCTTGAACGTTGACCAACAAAGGGCGCACAGTGAGGCCGTGAGCTGTCAATTGCTTCTGTTTAAAACAATATTTTCGTATGCTGATTTTTCACATATTATTATCACCTGTGCTGGATCTTATTCTTCTGGTGTTCAAAGGATCCTAATAATATTTAAGTTGTACTGCTTGTAAAAATGTTTATTCATCTTAGTAAGAATCTGCCTCTTCATATCTACAAAGGGTTGAGTTTATTTTTCAGCTGCTTTGTTCATCTTGTTTCGAGATAATCAGGTGAAAATTGTAGTTGCAGCAGGTATTATCGATTATCAAATCCGTTAGAGTCAATGGAAAGATTTCATCATATATTACACAGAAAATGTACAAAATAAATAATTGAATGGGATCAAATGGCGAACGAATCACTTCATGGGTAAATGATTTCTGGTGTCCCTTCGATCTAGATCCACATCCATCCATGTCAAGTGCCATGTAAAGTTGTCTTCTTGTTCTCCCTGGGTTGGGTACGCTTGGGTTGTCTGGGGTTCTCTTCTTTCTCATTTGTCATAACAAAGAAACCTCATCAACAGCTTGTTCATGTTCAGGTGCTGCCTGAGAGCGAAGATGTAGTTATTGTGTTGGCTTGGCTCTTACTAATTTCTTTATGTACATTCACTATCTCATATCTATATCATCCATATAAAGTGCAATTTCAAACAGTCAAAAAGCCAATAGAAAAACTCTTCGTGGAGCCTGCTTATGGAGTGGAGCCACAAGCTAAGCTGGGCTTCCCTTTGAGTAAATGAGCCAACCCAAATAAGCCCAGTTTGATTCATTCGGCTTGCTTACCCACCTTTTTTCTCGATTTGTGTGTTTTCCTTGTGCAGGGTCCATGCTAATCTTCTCTGTATCATTCCAATTTATGGATGTCTCCTAAAAGATGCTTGTTTACCCACTTTACATGCTACCAGAGACACCAGGATTCTTTCGTCTCCTGTCCTCGTGAGCAGGATTGCACCTGCTAGATCCACAGCGATTCCTGTCCACAAATCAGAGCAATTTCTCTCGTCCGAGTCCTAAGTGAACTGACATATTTACGACGGTAACAAAGTTATGATTTGTGTGAACATATATATACCAGTTTCAGTTGTCATTTTTTTCATAAAATTCAACACAATAAATTTACAAAATGTAAAAATTCAAAAAACTGCATAACTTTTTCACATATAATAAATCCATACTCAATTTTTAAAAATGAACAAGCAAGTGCTTGATTTTTTAGAGAAATTTGCAAAGGGCTGCCTCCCAGATAAAGTATCAGTCGTTGATATGAAATATAAAAATCTCTCTCCTGAAGACGAAAATATTTTTTTCTTGGCCAAGGAAGAAGTGATTTTGCCATTTTGTATCAAGATATTTGCTACGAATAGTTGATTCTTTGAGTACTTTTCTCAAAGTTAACAATCACAAAATACCATTTTCGCAAACCAAGTGAAGCAAAGCTGCATTGCAAGTGCTTGGCCTGTTTCCCAGCTTTATCTATGGCATCAACGTACCATTTAACAAATCTATGCAAGTTTTTGCTGTGAAACACTTGCTTGATGTTGTTTGGCTTGACCGAGCTTAATTTATGACTTGGAGGAAGACTAACGTAGTGCAATTCCAAGCAAATTAGGAGACTTGTCGTGTTCTCAACAGGATAAAGAAACTTCAACCCTAGTACCATCACTATTGCCTCATGACCAGTCGAGGAGCCAAGTTTTTTCCAAGGGCCCGTTTGAATAGCTGGAACTTTGCTGTTGAGGTAGAACAAAAGTCCAGATTATGTGGAAAGTTTTATCACGAAACACCTGCGAAACTAAACACCCGGGACTTTCCTTGTACTTTTCTCCCAGCAATAAAGTTCCACAAAAATAGTTGGAACTTTATTCTTGAGCTTTTTTTTTTTTTTAAACCATTGAACTTTTTTTAATTTATTATTGTTGAACTATTGTTAGAAACAAATGGTATTTAGGTTCTATGGACAAGCAAACATGATATTAAAATACCCAAAACAAAAGTTCTAGAAAATCAAACAAATGAGGGCATATAAAATCATGATATTAAAGTTTTGATCTGCAAAAACTTAGGGGGGAGGTGCGGCCATAACCCTTGCCATGAGGGACGAAATAAAACTGAGAAGGAGCTAGTACCCTTACAGGTTAACCCATTTCTTAGCTACTTAATGGAAGATGGACCCATTAATGGTACCTTAAGAAAGAATTTAGGTCCACATTCTCGACCCTGAGAATCACCTGAAACCAGCCGATTGTAGAGAGAGAGAGAGAGAGAGAGAGTCAACGAGTCAATGGGCGCCGCGGTACTGAATTCTGTCAATCATCGTCTGCCACGTGGTCATAGAATGACTTGTCATGATGACGTATGCAGGTCGAGACACGTGTTCGACCCCCACAGAGGCGATCGTAGGCGCGCGGATCGCATCGGAGCCGTCGATGTTCGAGCATTACCGCGTCATCAAAACGTTGGTAGGAAGACTCTTTTATTGAGGGAGGGAGGGAGAGGAAGAGGGAGAGAGATCCTTCGGGTTGTGGGGAGGACCAAAATTTTCTTCCCTCCCTCCGTCTTTCAGTGGATTGACAAATCGAACGAAGCACTTGGCGTACGGGAGAGAAGGCGAGCACCAGCTTCCTCTTTCCTTTTGAATTTTGAGGTAGTCGGATTCTTTTCAGTTGATTCTTTCTTTCTTCTTCTTCTTCTCCTGCTGCTGCTGCTGCTTCAAGCTTTCGACTTTTCTTGGTTTGACTTTTTCTTAGTTCAGTTCCTGTCTTTCTTAGTTTGTCGTTGGTACGTTTTTTGCGCTTCTGTAATTAATCTTTTTGTTGTTTCTTTGGTTGCGAAATTGGGGTTTTCTTGGTTTACTTGATCTTCTGCGTCGTTGGGTTTTCGTCTATCTCTTGTTCTTTAAATCGGTTTCTTCTAGTAGGCGGTTCTTTTTTGATGGCGACTCTATGTGGCTCCTTCGCTCTTGATTAAGTGGATGACTTGCTTGGTCGAAATTTTGACCCTCAGGGTGTCGGATTTTGGAACTTGGTGGGTTTGGGTTTGTGCTTTTGAGGGTAGGGAATATGGCCTTTTGAAGACGGTAGGTTGTGGGTGCGGCTCTGTTAGTGCAGAATAAGGGTTGAGCTTTCCAAGCGGGTTGATCGGAATCATCGGATCGTCTTCGCCTTTGTGACCTTTGGTAAACCAAGTAGTTGTGCTTGTCTGTCTTTGAAACCCAGAGAGACGTTATGCGGCTGAGTTGTGGACTGGAATGTTGCTAGACGAGGCAGAGATATGGATTTGTGCTTTTCCGGAGCTCAATTTACCTAAATATTTTGAGCGCTTTCTGTTTTCCTTCTTCCCCTGGTTTCGTAAGAGAAACTTGTGGTTGCGGATCTTTCAGACGAGGAGTAGGCTCTTGGATGGACAGACGTAGCGATAATAGAAATCATCCATATACGAGCTAAACATATTATGCTATTTAGTTACTATGGCCATCAATAAGCGTCATAAAAAATATTGAGAGGACCAACCAAAGAAGTAAGAAAAATGGGATTTGTTCATAAGCTGTCTAAACTGCTATCTCATATCAGTGTAAATCTCGTTGGGCCGAGATGAACGGTTAGATGTTAGATCATCCTTCTAAATTTCTAATGAAAGTAAATTAGTGAAAGAAGCATATCTTCAGAGGATTCTTGTCGTTGTGCTTTTCCTGCCTAAGCTTTTCTTGACTACATTGATTCCCATCTCGTGATGCCTGATAACTAAGTACTTGAGGTCAGTCAGTTTCACCTACAGTTTCGGTAAATGCAGGTCAAAGGGTAGTCAACATTCGTGAGAGAAATATGTATTTCGAGTTACAAAATCTGCTCCTTATGGCTTAGGGAACCTTGATAACGAGCCTAGTTCCCTCCAGAACTTCTAAGCAATAATAATGTAAGCAGCCAGTAACCTAACAGAAATAGAATGCTACTTTGAAATTTGAATTATATTGCATATTTGCAAATACTAGGTAAATTGGACCATGCTTTCTGTTGTTGCCTCCAGACGTTAATAGAATTTATTGGGTTTATCTACTTACTGGATTTATTATCACTTGAATTATATTAATCATGTCGTCAAGTGGATATCTGCCCCTGCAAGGTTGTTAGTTGAATTTCATGACTTGTTTGCACAAGGTTTCATATTTTTCGGGGGTTTTCCACATTGTATTGTATTGTTAGAGTTATATTTTTCAACATTGGCCTTTAGTGTTTTTTCTGGTTTTGAGCTCATTTAGAGGATATATAGCAAAACATTTTAGAATGCCGTGATAAAACAAAAAATGAATGATGTCAGATTAATATTCTGATTTTAACAGAATAACTTTATTCTACAAAAGTTCATTTGAAGGAGATTCAGCTTTTTAAATTCCTATGCTTTTCAGTTGGATCCAAGGGATTCATGGTTATTTTACTGGGAGAAAGTCATTGCTGACATTATTGCACTGTTGGGGAATATGTGTGCCTCTTACAGTTTTTTATTTTTGAACGGATGGGACTACTTGTATTTCTTTATGCTGCCTTGTTTCTGTAGTTGCTTTTGTATAATATCTCTGTTTCTTTGTACTGCTTCTGTAGTGTTAATCATTCTTGAAGTTAGAGAAACATCAATGATCAAACTGTCTTGATATTCCCAGATGAATTTTTTGACTAGGAAGATGCTGTCTGAGAGTATTTGAAAATGAAGACCAAACAAGATAGAAACTTGACGAGGAAAAGAAGTGGTGTTCACCCATGCTGTCAATCAAATAAAATTGCTAAGGATTCTCAGTGTGAATCAAAGATATGTTGCCAAGCTGTAGAATTAGAGGCTTCTTCAATTGAAGATAATTCGGCTGGTAAGTTGCCATCCTTTTCTCTGGCTGGCTACCTTTTTCTCATAAGCATAAAACTTTACAGGTTGCTGTCTCTGTTTCTTGGAGGTGAAAGGAATTCATTTCTTGTCTTCATTTTTGGAGTAGACTTAAAAAATTCCCTGATTTCTTATTAACTTGTATTAAATTGCCAGACTGTTATTATTGAATTAATTTGTTAACGGCTGAAATTTAAGGAAAAATTGGTACTGTAATTGTTATCTTGAACATATTAGAGTCCAATAAAATGGCTTCATCGCCCTATTTCTTTTTATGGAAAAAAAGGGCTGGCGGTTTATCTTAATGGATGGGGAAATTATTTAAGCTTATGAAAATTTTTGGGCACAATGACAGTAACACAGAAAATGGTGTTCATATGTGAAAGGTGGCGAACTATCAGACCTTTTATAGTTTATGTTTCTTTGTATATTTCTTTAAAGAAGCTGTAGTTTGTATAATAGACTACTGAACATGGGGGCATTTTGAGTTTGTAACTTTGTACTAGCTTTAAATTCTGGACATTTTCCATATTCTTCACTTTAATAATTGAATGTGGAAAAAAGGACCTTCAATATTATAAGATCTACGTTTCATAATAGCAGCTGACACTTAGTGGATTTTCGATGTTGGACTACTCTGATAAATTTGTTTCCATTTGATCATCTGTTTATTGCAGTTCCACTTATTGCAGCTCGTTGCAATGACAGCAACCATGCTGAAGCCGTTGACCATGCCAGCTGTTCTGCTAATGTGAGTACAGGGTGTAATAGGATTTAGTATAGTTTATCTCTTTCCTTGTTTTATATGGTCTAATGAGCCTAGATCTAGTTGAGTTGAGTCAGTGGGTTACACTAATCAGCATTACAGGGTGTAATAGGATTTAGTATAGTTTATCTCTTTCCTTGTTTTGTATGGTCTAATGAGCCTAGATCTAGTTGAGTTGAGTCAGTGGGTTACACTAATCAGCATCAACACAAGTTTGTGGCAGACCATAGATTCACTTGGTTATGACTTGATCTCTGAAGGCTTAGTCACCTTAGTGTGCTATATTATTTTCATGAAACAAGGAACTTTATGCATACTGGAAATGCAGCTAATTGTATTTGCTTATTCAGAACTGAGTCAAAAATCATCCTTGAGAAAATAATTGGTGGATGTGTTCATTGTTGTATTTCTTGCCTGTTTAATCAAGTGATTCGTTGATTTACTATATGGTGTAGTTGAAAATTCAAAATTTTGCATTCTATTAACTTAAGCAAGTTTGTTTACTTGCTCTAAATGGTTGAGTTTGCCTTTCGCATCATGCATGGTGGACATCTAATGGTTCAGTGGGACGACTCAAAAGTTAGGCCTGTGGAGAGCCTTTCATGGAATGCTTATGTTATTTCACATTATTGAAGTTGCATCTTTATTTTTGTCTGCTGTTCTGGCTCATTCACGTATATGTTCTTGTTGTAATTTTGTCATCTTCCTTGCAGGAGCTGTCACCAAACACATGCTCATATTTATTGGAGACTATCTTTTCTCCACCATTGGAGCCCAAGGAATTTCAATGTCAACAGCTTGTTTATAGTCGTGCTGGTATAGTGAGCTAAACTTGTTTTCTTGCTTTAGTTTTTTGTTTCATGTTATTCATTTTCTTTGTGCTCTCTCTCTCTCTTTCCACACACACAAACAAAAAAAAGCGCCCCCCCCCCCCCAACACACACACACACACACTATATTTTCTGTACAGTGGGTGCTGTCTCTTGGTTATAGAGAGAGAAATTGCATAGGACACTAATGGTTGTGAGAGATGTCTTTGAGCTCTAGACATGCATAGAGAAACAAAATTTTATTGAATATATGTGAACGAAATGATGATACAAAATATTTTCTCATCATAGAGTTCTCTGCAAAATTATCTACCAGTTATTAGTGTAGGCTGGGTCCCAAGTGATGTTAATGTAGGGGTCAAATGGTCAAGCCCAAACAGCTGACTGGCTGATTCCATATTCATGAAGCATAGCTTTAGCAGGCAACTTGTGAACCCCATTCTTTACAGATAGTTAATCAGTTTCATGATTGGCGCATTGCTGTCTCTGTCAGAGTTTCTGTGACATATTTTGACAGTCTTTTACCTTTGGCAAATGGATCACTTAAAGAAGAAACCATATATCAGGAAAAAAGAGTGTAGTAGGTGATAATCATATGCATCAGTAGTTTCAGTACCATAATGTGCTTGATCTGCTTACAGGTGTTACCTGTTCTTGGTTCTTGATTTTCTGTCATGTGTTTTTTTGCAGTTGCCCCATTTTTTTTATCTGAACTGTAGGCTGATTAAACTGAGTGGTTTTTCTCTATTTTGGCAGTTCAAGACATTGAAAATCCTGCCGTGCCAGATTTGATTTCTGACGAAAGTGATGATAGCAGTAGCAGCTCTTGTGATGATAAGAATTGTAATTCAGAAAGCTTTCATGTTGCTGATGGGAGTGCCATTAGCTTATCTGCTGCTGAGGATCTTGGGTCAGACGGGACCCTTATGTCTAATTCTTGTCTTGATTATGAATGTATCCATCCAGAGATGATATTTGATGCAACTGAGAGATGCATGATACTTCCATTCTTGGAAGAGACTGCTGAAAACAATAACTTTGATTATGCTGGATCCGTTGAAGATGCTATGCTGAACTCTGATGATGGATGTTTGTTTCTGGCAATTCACCAGGGCAAACCATCTCAGCAGAAATTAGGTTATAAAAGCAGTTACGAGGACCTTGATGATACAGAATATTTTGACCCACAGTTATTTATTGGGAACTCTTTGGAGATCTCTGAGGCAGTTCCTTCTTATCTACCCATATTGATGCCAAAACAATCACGTAAAAGGAAGCCTATAACTCTTGTTCTTGACTTGGATGGTAAGGGTCTGTCTCTTCAAGAGTAATGTGTTTCCTGAATGTCTCTTCGACGGTATTATTTGTGCTTGAAAGTTTATTGCTTTCTGAAACTTTGGATGTTTACTCTAGAGAGTTGACTGCATCTATTTTCTGTTCAGAAACACTTGTCCACTCTTCCCTGGAGCATTGTCCTGATGCAGATTTCACCTTTCCTGTTTTCTTCAACATGAAAGAGCACACAGTCTATGTTCGACGAAGGCCCCACCTCCACACATTTCTGGAAAGAGTAGCAGAGATGTTTGAGGTCATTATCTTCACAGCCAGTCAAAGCATGTATGCAGAGCAGCTGCTGAATATATTAGATCCTGACCAAAAGATTATTTCTGAGCGTGTCTACCGGGACTCTTGTATATTTTCAGAAGGCAGTTACATGAAGGACCTGACAATTTTGGGACGTGACCTGGCAAAAGTTGCAATAATTGATAATTCCCCACAGGTTTTCTCCTGATCTTTAATCCAAAAATCTTGAATTTTATCTCTTGGTCTTTGGACCAATGTTTTCGATTTTACATGTGCGCATATGATGTGGAGGAACATTGGGGTGCTGTGGTCGATCTTCAGATACATCAATATATTCCTGGGGACTAAGCATCTCTTTTTTCAATGATTCCAGGTTTTCCAATTGCAAGTCAACAATGGAATTCCTATTGAAAGCTGGTTTGATGACCCGACAGATTCTGAATTACTGTCTTTACTTCCCTTCCTTGAGACACTTGCCTCTGCTGATGATGTACGGCCTATCATTGCAAAAAGATTTGGCACTCAAGGCTGATGAACTTCTATATGATCTGTTTTCTTACTGGTTATATACCAGCCTATCTCCTCAATTCTTACACCCTTTAATCCCCAGGGGCCAATAACTCAGTTGGAGAACAAGTCCGTAACGCTTGCTGTCCTTATGAAGCTAATTCAGCTTACCTATCATCCTATTCTCTACCTGCCTTCAGCTGATTGTGGAGGGTCATTCTGACAGTTCCCTTGCAATAAACCGGTTTGGCGATTTGGTTGCTGAAATTGTTGGCAGTGGGATGTAATTTTATGTCATAGTAGAAAACTAGAGTTGCCTGTACATGAGAAATTTTGCTGGTAATAAAATTAATTGTTTGCTTACTTTGCACATGTTTGTTAGCCATACAAATTCCACTGCCACCACCATCAAATTTCACCTTTCTAGGGTGCTGTACACTCTGTATATTTTTCTTGGTGAACTGACTGATACAAAGAGTCCATGCGGCAGTGACTGAATGAATTCATTTATTGTGACTGCTTAACTTTGGAAAGGAGGCAGCCTCTAGTGCTGTTGTACACCATGATGTCATGCGTTCGTTTAGTAGTTTTTAAGCAGCACTCGAGTAGAAAGAAGTGTCTTTCGTTTGTTGTTGTGCACACCCTTGTGATCCAACGTCGCCTGGTGGTCAAACAATTCAAAACGAAACTTGATTGATATATTTTGCTCCATTGTGTTTATTTATGTCATCCATTAACGATATGTACAAACTTCTGAGTTGAGAGGGTAGTTCCATGTGATGATAATGCTTCCCAATGATTTGTTAATGCAGTGGATGGTGTTCTGCCTTGTTTGAATGAATGTCTAGACATCATAACATGGGTGGACGTGGATTAGGCATCCGTAGCATAACCACAAGGTTTTTATGTCTATTTTGATTGTATCAGTAATATTATGTCATCTTCGTGGGCTTACTTTGTTCTGCTGTAATGTCACTGAAATTCCTGTCTTCGACTAGACCTCACCCGACTGCCATTGCAGATTTTGGGATTCCCTGTGGAAGAGAATAATCTCATGATGGATTGATCATTTCAACAGAGCAATGTCTACACTATAAAATTTAAAATCATGTAAAGAAATAGTTACCAACATGAGGAACATCTGAAATATGAAAAAGTAAATAATCGTTAATGGCATTGTCAATAATGACAGTCTTATAGTCACGTAAAATACGTGAAAGCAGTTACATATCATCGGAATCCATAATAAGGGTGTATGTCTAAAATCGGAAGATATATAGTGACTCTAGGGGCGCGTGTGGGGAGTTTTTTCTGCCTGGAACTTGAGGGATGGTCGTATTTAAAACCTGAATCTAAGAACGGCATGTCGGTTGTTGATAAAATGAACGGAAGAGGTTACACGTTCTTGTATGTTCAACTCACTGAAGGGCATTTGTGCAGAATGGCAGATGTATCATCGATGTCCGACAATTCTTTTGGCAATTTCGACCTCTTGGAATTCGTCGTGACATAGAATACATAACATAGCAACCAAGATAAGATATGAACTCACACACATGCGTGCACACGCGCACACACACACACAGAGAGAGAGAGAGAGAGAGAGAGCGGTATGCAAAGCATGAGGGCGATGTGAACATCGTCCCAAAGTTGATAGCAGAAAGAAGCATATAAGCAGTTAACATCCTTGAAGAGCCGGTTGCTATGCCCCTTCCAAGCCCGCCAGTAGTAGTAGATGAGCAATGAATGCTAAGTGAAGAATCAAAACCAGGACAATGAAGAGAGGGTGAGCCAAACAGTAACTAAGATATCTCGAAAGGAGGGCAAGTGACAAAAAGGTGCTAACAGGTTTCGGCAACAGAGGTGCAAGGGAGGCAGGTCTGACGTTACTCGCGGATGCCTTTTTGCCACTGGCCCTTTCTTTCGAAATATTTTAGCCATTGTTTGGCCAACTATCACCTCCTTTCTTATCGATCGATCTAACCCCGTCAGCTGCTTCTTTTTTCTTCTCCATCTTCAATATTCCGGATTTGGCTCTTCACATGGCATTCCTGGCTCGTCTGCTGCCGGTGATACGTCCAAAAAGAACGAAACTGAGTCTTCAGAGAAATTCGCTGCTTGTTTGTTCCTTTCTACTATCGGCTCATGATCATATCACCCCACTTGGCTGGCGGTTGGTTCCGACTACAATTTACTCTCTCTTTCCCTCCCTCCCTCCCTCCCTCCCTTTTTGCAAGCTCTCTTCTTTTCTTGTTTCCGGCATAACATAGCAACCAAGCAAAATGACTAGATCATTTCCTAGTGTACACGCATATAAATAATAGCGTGCGGTAATTGGCATAAGTTGAATCACCATTGTCCCCGTAAAAAAAAGGAGCTCCTATCCTTTGCAGCCTTACCATCTTTAAGCTGAACGCATAACATAGCAACCAAGCAAAATCGCTACATGGTTTCCAAATATACATGCATAAAAACCAAGTCGGATCACCAATATCTACCCAAAAAGCCAAGGTACTGAAAAAATGGAAAACTTAATCTGCCTGATTGAGTCATGGTCTCCTTGAACGTGCTTTCAGATGGCCTTCCGAATCCCTGCCGCATCTTCATCATCTCCAAAGTAGCCTTCCTCTAACACCCATTCCTCAATCATGGATTGAGAATGCAGTCCCTGGTCAGCAGGGACTAGGTGTCCTGCACCAGCGACAACAACATGGCTCAGTTTCCCCCATCTCTGAACAGACCCACTGAATTCTCCCTCCACCTTCCACACTTTCCTCTTTGCCATCAAAAACCACTTCAGTCCCTCCCAGTTCATCTTTTCGATCCAAGCTTCAGTCGAGACAACGCCGTCCCTCAGGTCGAAAAGCCCTTGGTATAGCAGAACTCTTACCTTCGCAACTAGCGTTTCAACCATAAACTTCACACTTTTCATCACATCTTCATGCAAGACAAAGCTTACCAAGTCACTGCACTCCTCAAAGACGATATCCATTTTGGCACCAAGTGCCTGTTTGACAGTTTCATTTCCTAGGAAATCTACTATCATCTTTGTCTCATAAGGCCTTGTCCTCCTCAAGTCATAGAGTGTAGGTAACCCACTCGCACTCTGAAGAAAATGTAGAACCTGGTTTCTAGTATCTGTTGCTTCACGCCATTTTTGGAGTTTAATCCGTTCCACAGTAGAAATTTGAAGTTTCTCCAACTCGAACTTCTGCTCAGCATTGATCAGACCTGAGAAATATGCAGATGCAGCGTGTGTTGTTACTTGAACTTCGGGATCCGTCAAGCCGTTGCCGATCGCAACTCCCTGGAGATTTATCTGGCGAGATGGCTTCACCTTTCGGTTCTTGTTCAAGACATAGTACCCAAATGCCGGAACGTACTTCCCCGCATAACTCTCGCCCGTGATGTACAGGGGGCGAGACTGGAACCCCGGGTTTGTCGAGAGGAAGTACTGGAAAGCAATATAGAGATGCCGGGAGACGGACTTCTGATTGGTGGGAATCTCAGATTGATTTGCAGCGATGCTGAAGCCCGTTCCGATCGGGTTGTCGAGGAACAGGAGGCCGAAGCGACGATTCCAGGAGTGGGGATTTGGCTGGAGGTCTGGGTTGTCGGCGGAGAACTTCCACGGGCCGAGCTCGAAGAAGTTTCCGATCATGGAGGAGCATCCAGGCCCACCTTGGAGCCAGATGAGAAGTGGGGTCTGGGAGGTGTTGGCAGAGGAAGGCTGGATGGCTTCATAGAAAGTGAAGAAGATGGCTGATCCTGTGGTTTTGTTGATTGGTAGGTAGCCGGACTTTGTGGGCAGTGCTTCCTTGGGGAGTACAGCAGTAGCAGCGGCTACAGAGAACGGATGAAGATGAAAGAGAAGCAATATGGTGAGGAGTTGGCGAACCTTGATAAGCTCCATGGCCATCGGTGGCATAGCTGCAGTTTAGCTGCTGGAAGGTCTTGCTTGGAGGATTAAAGGCATTCACGGTGAAGAATTCACCAGCTCCCAATGTGCATCCGACAAAAGTCTTAATGGAGACAGCTGCAAAAGACAAACTACATAATGACGCTGTCGAGCGTATATAAATACTAGCTAAGGAAAATATAAAGATGTAAATAGATGTTTTACAAAATGAACTGTTTTCCAGCGGCTCTAATTTTTTATGAAATAACAAAATGCTGTTCTTTTTTCATCTGAACATTGGTTTTCTGTGTGGTTTTCTTGGTTAAATGAAAACTTCAGAAACTGACTAATGGTTCTGCAATTTTTTTGTTAAAAAGATAATATGTTAAAATAAGGGCTGAGGTTTCAGGAAGCAGCGAACAGTGAACAGGAAAAAGAGAAATCCAATTTAAAGCAGATCTCACTGTAACTACAGTATGGAGGACTGGAGCATGGTAAGAATGCATGTGAAAGCCTGTTTAAAACCTTGCGATATTTTCAATGACCATATAATTGTCGAAAGAAAACTGGTATTGCAAATTGCAACAGTCAATCTTGAGACAGATTTCTTTCTTCTTAGATGGCGGGGGGACTAGTGTTCTGGCCGTGGTGATTTAACCTCATACAGTCGGCCCCTCTACAAGTTTAAAACTTTGATTAGCCTTTTGACACTGAACTAAGCAAGTATTAAACTAGCCAGACAAGGAGATGTTATATGAAGTTGTTGCTGGGTCATCTGTGCCATCAATGGTAAATCATGGCTAATTACGAAATTTATCACAGAAGAATTATGAATTCTGAACTAGTAAGGAAATTGTTCAAAAGGAGATGCCCCACTGACAGAGTTTGAAGTAGATGAAGTATTCTAGTATTGGTAATCTCTTAAAGTTGAAAGAGAAGACTCTCAAGCATTTCTGGTGTATTCGTTTTCAAAATGAAACATGAGCTGTGGTGGTACAAGGCCAAATTTGAAGATGTTGTAGTCGGGACATGTACAGCACTGATGCACGTCTGGTATAATTGCAAGGAATTTTTTTTTTTTGAAACAGAAGAAACATGACTTGCTTCGGCTGAAATTTCAGGACTGGATGCGGGTGGGATCTGGCCAAACAACAATATTGATGCTCGCTGCCGCATCAAAATCAATACTGTCGTGAGATGTCTTCATCTAAGCTCTTATGCAGTATGTACAATAATTCATCCTGCAGGCCGAATACTGAAAGCCACAGCGTGGAGGAAAGAAGGCATTTTCCTTTCACCCTAAACCAGTATATGCATGAGGAGCTCCTGATGTCTGCTGTCACAGGTCTTGGGTCAATAGTAACATCTGCTGAATTGTCAGATTTCAGAAACCAACTTGTATACTCATTGTTTTGTTGACTCTTTTCCGTACGTAATGCTGAGTTAATAAAAGGGTAGGGGCCATCCCTCTCCAGCAAGTGTCCATCGTTTTCCCCTAGATGTCACTTTCTCGAGAAGAAAAAGTACTTCCTCTCTCTTAGAATCAAAGGAGATGAGCACTGGTTACTTGGTTCCACCATGAACAGGATCCATTAAAGACTGTAAAGGTAGTCTTTCTTGAGGAAGGCTTCCGATAAGTTTTCTCATCTCATGGGACCATAACCAATAATGCAAGGGGCTGGGGAAATGACAAAGGCACAGAGCTGTTAAGGATCAGGTTTGTGTCCAATGCACGACAGGATCCAACTTGATCCAAGCTAGAGCCAAGTTTCTGGCTGTAGGAATCACAAATTTCATGCCATTTATAATTTTCCCCTCAGTATTGAGTGAGGTTGGGTTCTGGGTGCAATTTTACTTCAATATTTGACATGACCCAGCTGCTTTGAGTGCTTTATGTCCACATATTTCACATAAATATATGTTCTAAGTACTTGAAATGGGTAAATTTGGGAGCTTGTTCTTTACCCATTATGTATGTGGGTCAGGTCGTGGAACCGGACGACAACCTTGAACCGGCAACAGTCGAACTTGACAGCTCCAGCAGGTAAACACATGTTGCTGCGATGACTGGCTTCAGGCTGGGCAAGAGCTGAAATTTCAGAGCTGAGGCCCGAAGAAGACTTGGCTGGCATGCTGGTTGTGGCTTGGAAGAGCTGATGTAGGTTAAGAAGTCTGGGCAGAATCCTGCTGAATGTAAAGTTTAAAGCAAAAGTAGGACATTGTTGAATGTAATGTTTAATTAGAGATGGCGGGACAGGCTTTGCTGAATGTAAAGTCTTATTTGTACATCTTGGAGTCGAGGGGGATTTGTAGGGCTTCACTGTTATTCCTATGAGCAGTGGTGCAGGCAAATGTGGTTTGTGTTGGCAATTGCCCACCCAGATTACATGTTGGTACTTTATATTATTTAGTCAACAATTTGTTTATTTACATATATTGGTGCTCCTTAACAAAAAAGCTTTTTTGATCCACCACAGTGGATGAGAGTCACGGCAGAGGATGAAATGTTGGATCTGCATGTCAGATACATGGGCCGGCCGGCTTGAGCCAAGCCTCTTGTGAAAAGAACACAACATGCTCCTTTGCACATAGGTCCAATGAATGGGGGGGCCAAGAGCTGAAACTCAACCCCCAACTTGCCTTCCAATTGACGAATATTGACAAGCCTCACAACTTTTGGACGTCCTTGTGGCAGATGGGAGAGTACACCCTACTATGGAACCTTGGCTTGAGACCTCTAAGTTGCCCCTACCGAAAACGAAGTTCCTGGCCATATTAGATGCTGACTCAGAAGAAGCAACGTTTGCTGTCTCATGTTCTAGCCGTTCCTTGATGCAAAATGAAGTCCGCAACATTTTTATGAACAGATTCTTGAAAAGACCAACGAGAGAGAGAGAGAGAGAGAGAGAGATCAAAAATCACCAAGTGAATTTTGATTGGAAATGGACTCGAAAATATAATTTGAATACAGTTCGTTATACACATGTATGATTCTGCCTTGCTCTCTAGACTCCAACGTGTGAAAGGTAGGCAGAAGGAGCACAACAGGGTTACCAGCAGGCAGCAGCCACGAAGGCAGCAGAGAGGGAGGCAGCAACCTTGGTTTTGAGCATTGGCGCCGTGAGAATGCTAGCCGCTTCGGGGTGATGAACAGAATCTCCATTTATTGGGCTACAGCATGGATGCTGCTGTCTTCTGTTCCTCAAGTCCCAGCAAAATAAAAAGTTGAAAACTAACGATGCGACTAAAGGTTGAGGTGTCCATTCGTCACTGGATGAAGCTCACAGTTGCACCCTGTACTTCAGAATACGAGAATTCCTCCCCATCAAGAGAATCCTCAGTACATCCTTGACATGCCATACTGAACGGCACCCATTTTCCGAGAACTAGCTGCAGCCACTCCATTGAACTGGGATTTGGCATGTAAATAGTTTGCATCTGCCATTGTTCGATCCTCCCCAGCCTCAGCCTTTGGAACACGTGAAAGGTAGAAAGGTGATGAATTCATGTCTATTGCTATATGCTCTGCGACTTTGGTGGCACCATTATTTGGTATACATGGAGGCTTGGCAGCATTGTATTCCTTTTCTGTCTGCACAGTCTTCTCACAATGGTCCGACCTCCCAACCTTTTGGAAACCAGAATAAGAGGCTGGACCAGAATACTGGGGAGGCAGAACAGCACCCCTCATCAGTCTTCTAAGGTCGTAGGCATCCTTTGGACCTCCATTTTCATAGGGTACAACTGGTCCAACAACTTTCCCAGGTTTAGCTGCAGCATCAAAATAAAGTTTAGGATCCTGCAACAATCATGATGCAAAAATCTTGAAGCCTGCTATACGAAAAGTCGATTTTATCTTTCAGCTGTTCTAATATCCAGAATCTTGCTTGTATAGATACGGAGTTTTTATTCTGTAGATCATCCATGTCCTCTGTTGCACTATTTTCATGTTATTTTTCTCATTTACAAAATTGGCATCCTACCTGTGCTAGTCCTGCACTGTAGCAACCATACATGTTATCTATAGGCTACCCAAGGCTGCCTGATAGGATGAATCATTTACCTTGTGTGATCCTTTGTGGGGCCTGTGAAGTTCTTGAAAAGATAGCAGACATGCGAGCTGCTTCTGTGGAGACTTTCGAAGCAGCATCTTGGCTGTCAACACACCGATCTCTATATGAAGAAACAGGTACCTGTTCCTTTGGAGCAATCGAAGCAGAATGGACAATAGTTGACCTACAGGCAAAATAAAGCAAATCAAATCAATTGTATCTAAAAGAGAAAAAACATACAACAAAAAATGTGGCTTCATTACAAGATGCAACAAGAAAGCAGATATATAATAATAATAATAACAAAAGAAAACAAGATCCTGAAGGAAATCATTTTTCCATTTTCTAACAATTTTTTCCCAAGAAAAGACGTGAATTAACCTGCATACCTTGGGAGAGAGACATGTTTCCTTTCTAAAGGAATTACAGGGCCACTTTTACCACCATTTTCTTCAAGATGAGCAAATTGCCTCTTGAATTGGTCGACAGCACTAAAATAGGAAATTCAAGAATCAGGATTGATCATAACATAATTCATAGCAGAAGCTTAGACCAGAAAAAGAGAAAGGAAAAGGATGAGAGAACCTAGGATACAGAAAGGTTGTTCTTTCAGTTCCATTCATATAGTCCTTGAGTAGTTGAGGGTGGTATTCCAGGATCTCACGGAAGATAAGCTCTCGAACGTCATCTTTTGTCATTCTACGTCTTTCAAATTCAAACTCCATCTTTGTGATTGGCTGACAAGATGGCTCTCTTTCTACTCTGGCTAGGCCCTTAAAATAAGGATCTGCTAAAGCCTGACCAGACACAGATGCGTCAACATTGTTATTAAAAAATAAAAAATCAGCATAGAGGCCTACTACCAAAAGTGCTGTTATCACATGAGAACCAGGAGGACCCACAATTTGGAACATCCAGACAGGGGGAGGTATCACATATAACAAGCATCTATCTACTTGAAATGGAAGTAGTATTTTGATATATTATGCAATAACTAAAAGGTGATTTGAGTAGAGGCATCAGCATACCTCTTCCGCAGTTGGCCGGTCCTTGGGATCAAAAGCTAACAATCTTTCCAGTAGTTTGAGCGCCAGTGGATCAGCATTCGGGAACTTCTGTGAGAAAGGCACAGGATGCTTTTTCCTCATGCTGGTTAAGTACCTTCGTGCCTTCTCATTGCGAACCTGCAACCTCAAACCAGATAACAGTTCAAGAATTAAATCACACGATTTTGCTTCAACACAACATAAGAATAAATATTATAGTTTCAATTTTCAATATTCAATTACATACCCGAGATATAGTGTCCAAGGAAGGAGTCCCAAGCAGATCCGTTATCAAGTCCAGCTGGTGAACAACATTTTTTCCAGGAAAAAGTGGCTTCCCTGTTAAAACCTCAGCAAATATGCAACCTATGCTCCAAATATCAATGGCAGGCGTGTACTGCAAGTCAACAAAGGATGTAATTAGTTGGCAGAACAAATATGGCGAAATTACATATGCAGTGATAAAACATATGCTGACCAAATCGAGGACCAATCTCAATACAGGTACCTGAATGAGACAGGAATCTCAACTTGGAGAAGGATTCAATATTCCATCCTGAACAAGCATTTTTTGATCACTAGCAACTTAGAGTTTAATGGAAAAGAGTCGATGTATCTATTAGACAGTAACACAGCATATAGACAAGGACTTAATGATAAATAAGATTTTCATCTGGCATGATCATGGTGTCCCCAGCCTCACAAATAAGAGTCATCGAAGAGAAGAAAAGAAAATTTTAGTATGGTAGTAACTAGGTTGATGCTAATGTTGATAATAGTAATCTATTATATGGTCCTATTATCCTCGTGTGGCTAAAATAGAAACAAGTAAATTCACTTTTTAGTAGATGAATAAAATCTGGTTTGCTTCAAATGTATCAGAATGTGCCATTCAAGAAACTCATTTAGAGCGACTTAAATAAATTTTCTACATGATTTCATAACTTCAATCCCAATAATAGTGAACCACTCATCAGTTTTCAGCCTACACCCCCACTTCCTCAAATCATGGAGCAAACAAGTTCATGGTCTGCAAGCTAGTCTTAAATGATTGACAGGAGAACCTGTTAGACAGTCTTCATACACATTTAAAAAGAGAATACAGACAAGTGAAATCGTTTGTTACTTTGTTCAATACCGCTAAGAAGGTTGTCGCTTACTAATGAATCTGTGTTCTGTACAAACATACCAGAGGTCCAGAACTCAATCCCATGCCAAGTGTGTGGGAGCATAATTACTAACCACCCAACCAATGGTGTCTTAGTGGTAAAAGCTATATGAAAAAAATTGTATATGACACCCTTTTATAATTCACATGCAAAACATTATATACACGCACATATAAAGGTCTTGGAAAAAAACCACTCTCTCATCATTTAATGTGTTATTTATTTTGTTATTGGGGCCTCATGCACTTTAATCTAAATCTTTCTATATATCCACTACCATAAATTGATTATGCATCTGATTATTGCATCCACAGAGAAATGCTAAAAGAATAGGTCAACAAACGAGCATGATGTAAGGGAGACTAAGGATTGTCCTTCCATAGCAATTCTGCAAATCGCATTCGCAGACTCAAAGACTAATAGCAAACTTAATTGATCAGAAACCAAAAAATGGAATCGACATCACCTTTTGCATCTCTAGCCAACGTTATATAGGGAAGACACCTAGCCCTTCTTACTCTTATCTCGCTGAGAATATCTATGCTCAAACGACCTAATGCCTCTACATTCAACTAAGAAGGGAATCAAATAATTTGAATAAAACCATATTCAACAAGTAAATTGACATTTAGACTTCTAAAGCTGTTCAATTTGTTTAATATTTGGACAATGTTTCTCACAGTACTCGTAAGACAAAAAGCAGATATCTGCAGACCTAGAAATTCCTCTCAGACAGGATGCAATTGAAACACCAATGCTTATATGATACATACTGCTAAGCAAACTTCCATGCCACAAATTTCCATGCTTTAAACAAAGACATAAAAAATGTCACCATAGGCTATCAAAATATGTACTTCGAGTAAGAAATGGGAATGGAACCCATACTTTGGAGAAAAATGATCCACACAGCTCTGGAGCTCTATACCATCTTGTTGCAACATAATCCTGCCCAAGAGTTTAAAAACGAAAGGAAATGAAACGAAGTTGTAATAATCAATTGCGAAATGTAGCTAAGGAAAAGAAAGGTAAACACTGATGCAACAAATGCAATTACAGGATTAAATATATACCGTCCAGAATATTGTTGTCGGAGTGTCATTAAATGCAACTCGAGCCAAGCCAAAGTCACAAATTTTTAACTTGCAGTTTGCATTTGCCAGTATATTCTTTGGCTTCAAATCTCGATGATAGACGTTTGCTACATTAAGAGGAACAAAACATATAAGATACCCATGAATGGAGGAGGTACACACAAAAGCTCATGTTCCAGAAGAAACCATGGCAAGAATGTTGGTTCATTTAACATAAATTGAAACGCTAAGTCAACATTGAGCTCAACTGATTCATAAAGGGATTGTTGGCATAACGTGTCATTCTCATTACTCTTTAAGAAAACGAAAAAAATAAATAACTGCATACCCGTATGGATGTATTTCAGTGCACGAAGCAACTGATATAGAAAGAACTGATAGTGTTCCTTGGTTAAGTCATCGTTTGCTTTTATAACCTGATGGAGATCAGACTCCATAAGCTCAAAAACGACAAAGATATCCTTAAAATCCCTTCTTGATGGGGGCAACATGATGTGCTTAATTTCAACAATATCAGGATGACGAAGAAGCCTAAGCAGCTTGATCTCCCGCAGAATGCGTGTTGCATCAGAGATGTGCTCAAAAATGTCATGTATCTTCTTTATTGCCACTTTCTCCCCTGTATGAGTGTCAATGGCAGAACATACGACGCCATAGCTTCCCTTCCCAATGACTTCTTGAATCCTGTACCTGTTGGCGTCTCCATATTCTGTGAAGAAGTCCATCTCAGTGGCGCTCTGAAAGCAATAAGGAGCAAACAGTCAGGCCAACGGTGAAGCAAGCCACAACTAGCCACCAATTGCTCGTTCACGCCCTTAGCGGAACAACAAAACAAGCAAATAAGGCAATTACAGGGGACAGTTCCACAAAACAGCAAAGACCGCACAAAGAAACATAACCAGAGATACATGAACAAGTGCTTTCAACGGACCAGGTCAATACCATATACATCATCAGTGACATCAGCTACTGTTGGCGACCTGGTGAGGACTTTAGACCACTACAGGCAATTAGTTAATTCGGAATCCTATGGTGCAAGAACCAATTATGACCCGACAAAAAGAGGCAACTGCAATACTTTGCATAAACGAAGGGAGCCGTATAAGAGCAATCCGACTGAGAAAAGAGAAAAGTTATCCGAAGGGCAAATAACACCATTCTTTGGCACAGCACAATGATGAGATTTCAAGTTAGTGCAACGACTTTTTTCTGCCTAAGCAAAAGAAATGGTGCCGGTATCACTGAAAAGAGAATGTCACAATAAAGAACCATAAGTGGTAGTCCTTGCATCAGAGTAACAAGAAAGGCTGAAAAAACTACCCTTCTCGACAACAGGCAAATGAGATAAAAGACAAAGGAAAAAAAAGTAAGAGTTAGGTAGGAAAATCCGATGACCCAAGTAATACGACAATGATCCATAGCAGCAAGGAAAGCCAAAAGGAAGGAGCAGTTCTTCGAAAGTAAATGTCCTTGTTAGAAAACCAATTGGAAAAAAGGTACGGTTTGCGAACCATTTTTAAGAAAACTCTGATTCAATTTAACCGAAAAAGCCAGAAAAGGCACAATGACGCAAAAGCATAGTGGTAGTGCAAATCGGGAATCCTGAAAAAAGAAAAGGAAAGGCTGTACAAGTTCTTTAAAAGGATTCTTGCCTCAAAAATAAAAAAAATCCTATGGATAAGAAGAATCAAATACCAAAACTACAAATTCTTTTCCGCTAAAGCACCCTGTGGCTAAGAAGCAAACAGATGCGGAGGATTGTGCCAAGACTTATCAGATCCACCATAGCATACCTAAAAAAAAGAAAAGGCTAGGGCATATCCACACTAGAAAACAACTCCAACTACGAGCACAACCAAGAATTGTGCACACCCACCAATCTCCAAGCTCTGATCACGCCGGATCCGAGCAAATAAACGACAGAAAAAAAAAATTCCGGCCAAACGCAAACCAAACTCCACAACGACTCCCCATTTGTTAAAAAACAACGGAGAAACTCACTTTCTTCCTCTGATCTTGCTGCTGCATTGTGCCCAACCTACTGAACTCAATCTTTCTACTCCCCCAAGTTCTCCCACCTCAGAATGCGAACCAAAACACGACAAGAAACAATAATTCAACGGCCAGAACGACCACTCAGCCGCATTTCCCCCAGCGTCCCCTGCTCCGTATGAAAAAACCGCAGTTGCTCTTCACATGCGACAAGTTATCCACCAAGATCGCAAGCAGAACCAGACCACTCATGCAACTGTCCAAGCAAACGTCATCCTGAGAGCCAAAAACTCGGGCAGCAGCAGTCACGGAAAAGATTCCTGCCTCCAGGCCCATCCCGGCCTCGTTCTCCTGAGATTTCTCGACATCTCTAATTACACTTCCCTCCACATTTCACCAAACTTGCCGACGATTCCACGTACTCAGAGGAACCCCACAAGAAACAAACCACAGGCCCTCAGAAACAGCCGAGAAAGGGAAAAAGAGATCGAAATGAGGAGTTGGTATCTTCTTCTTCTTCTAGCAGAGGGAAGGGGGACGGGGTGAAGAAGATGAAGAGAGAGAGAGAGAGACAGAGAGGGAGAGAAAAAGACCCTTAAATCTAGGGCACCCCCACTCTGTATGCACGCTTCTTTTTTCCCCCTGATTTTAACTCTTTGAAATGTGGAAATAATCGTCGTCCCCATAAATGACCTTTTTGCCCTAAACAGTCTTGAAAACAACGGCTAGTGCGACTGTGGGAACCGGTCATCTCTAAACGTTTTCGACTCAATCTAAAGACTCGGGATGCCGCGATTGACTCGGTCCATTTCAACACAAAAGGGAGTCGATCATGAGCTCCCTACGCCCAAGAACGCCGTGGCCCGTGCTGCTTTTCGGCTGGATCAGGACCGAGCCCAGTCTCGTGTGGGTGGGCTTCGTTTCAAACTCCGATTTGTATCGGATCATACCTTTGATTCCGAATTGAAATTATAATAGAGTCTCACCTATGTTTAGGTGGTTTTGCCTTTAATAGCAAGGTGCCGCCATTGACTCGGTCCATTTCGACACAAAAGGGAGTCGATCATGACCTCACTACGCCCAAGAAGAACGCCGTGGCCCGTGCTGCTTTTTGGCTGGATCACGACCGAGCCCAGGCTCGTGTGGGTGGGCTTCGTTTCAAACTCCGACTCGTATCGGATCGTACCTTATACTCCGAATCGGAAGATTAATCGAGTCTCAGCCACGTTTAGGTAGCTTTGCCTTTAATGGCGAGGGCACTTTGGGAATTAAGCGTCGGTGGAGTACGCATACGGCGTACTTATCGAGGGGTCCGAACGGGGCGGGGCCGCATGGAGGCCTACACGTATACGGTTTTGTAGCCGTTGGGCCCCCGCGTGTGGGCTGGACTATGACAGCTCGGCTCGGCTCGGCTCGGCTTAATGCGCTTGCCTATCGAAGCCGGCTCGCGATTTTGGATAAGATAAAAATCCAACCGTGGTGGCGTCCCTTTAGAACCCTGCGGATGAAGAAAATCACGAGAAGGCCAGCCGCCTCGTGGTGCGTGGATCACTCCCTGAACTCGTGGCTGTAGAAAGGTCAACTTCTAAAAGGTTTTCCCGGGAAGGAGTTTCTCACCTGAGACTCTGTTTGTTTCACACGTTTTCCTACCACAAAATCTCACTCCGCACTAATATGTAAATTATTGTTATAGGGCTAAAAGTAAAAAAATTTGTTGGTGCCCAAAGTTAGCATGGGCATAATTGTCATTTTCAAAACTTAACAACAACCTATAAATATGCCCATAACATATGAAACTATTACTATTATTATTATTGCGGTTGTTATTATTATCTCTTAAACTGCGGTTTATGCACAAAAAACATGTTTTTCTACCATGTTTATCATTAATATAGATTAATTTATTGCCGGCGTTTTTCTTCTCTTTGATCAACCGGTGTTATCTTTGATATAATAATTTGCAGCATTCTCACCAAACACGTTGCTTTCACACTACAGGCGATTCGCCACCGACAGGAACCTCATCTTCATAGTCTCCAAGCAAGGGCATTTCGGTCATTTCAATCTGCATTTCTGTTCTTCACATGTTTCTTTTTTTTTTTTCTATTTTCCTTTCTGACTGGCGGTTTCGGCACGTGATTTTTTAATGGAGAGTGGGTTTTATTTTACCCTGGAGGAAGTTTCCTACCTACCTCATGCAGAGGGGGGTATTTGAAAATTTTATTTGTTTTTTCAGTACTAGACCGGCACATTGGATTCTAAATAAGGGCATTATGGGAATGAAAAATATTCTATCTCTATATTAGATTACGTCGGCACCACACGCCATTACCTACCGGAAGTTGGGATTTGATGTCTTCATGAAGACCGCCGACCTATTGTTTTTTTCTTTTTTTAGCCTTTTTTAGATAGACCGACACTTTGGGTTTCTTGACAATATTATATTGTTAAAACTGCAAAGAGTTTTACAAGTTCATATTATTCCGAGTTTAGGGAAGAATGCTATTTCAAAAATTTCACAAGAACATAATTTATATTAATGCTAAAAATTATTGGTTGAATTGTCACGTTTTTCATGTATCCTTATCAATCGAGAATGTTATTTGCAGTTATTGTTGTAATTAAAGTTAAAAATAACTAAATATAATTAATATGCCATAACTCAAAGTTTACACAATATTATCACATTTTTGTCATGTTATTGCTAGTAAGAGCGTGTTTGGAACCCTGAGACATTCTGTCTAAGACACTATCAAGGTGCGTTTCCTACCCGTGGATTTAAGGTAGGTCCACGCTTGTTTTACATGTAACGTGGATTTGAGATACATGTTGCTGAGATATTTTGTCTGTTTAAGAAGGTCCCACCAAACGTGGATTTGGCGTGAAGATGTCTCATTTCTCAAGGCATAGATTGGTAATCCACTTTGTCATAGCTCATTTCTCATAGTTTGGTTGGATCGGTTTATCATGTTGGTATCCAGATCTAGAACCGGATTGGTCTTACCTGTGGTAGAGTTCAGTTAAATCAGCATGTCACAGGCAGAGAAAAGTTTGGGCAGATCCAGGTCCGATGAAAAATCTAATCCAATGACAGACCCAATTTTAAATTCCTCCATTGTTGGTACAAATAATAGACACTGAAAGCATATCATAGTCAACCGCGAGTTGCAACTGATGTGAGAGTTTTGCGATTTTTGTTGGAATTGAATATATATATATATATATATATATAGTAGAGAGAGAGAGGGGTTTTTGTTGAGCATAAATGTCCTTTTGTAAAGTTTTCAGCTGAAGTCTAACATGTTCTCAATAATTGATAGAAGATTGTCATATTTCTGACCAAGTTTGCAAATTGAGCAAAAATCTAATGATTCCTTGTTTACTGGATTAATGAACATCTTTGTTAAACTTCAAATGGTGTTTGAGCAGCAATAAGATTTCACATCTAAAAAGATGGCAGAACTTTGCCATAAGGACTTTCTTGTGTTCCAATTCAAATCATTGATGAGATACAAACGGTTCTTTGTTTGGCAAGAGTCTGGATTTCTTGTCTCCCAGTGAGAAATATACCGTGATTTGGCGTCCCGCCAAGGAAAGCAATTCCCAACATTTCTTTTGCTGATTTATGTGATTTTTTGGGTCTTTAAGCATGTTTATTTTAATTAAGTTGAATTTTTTGTTGGTAAGTATAAGAAATTTGCAATATTTAGTGTACCAAACAAATTCTTGCAGTAAATAAAGAGGACAAGGAAGACAACTAAGAGAATTTAATAGAGGTGAAGAAGAAAGTCAAAGCCAATGAACCATGGATCACATAAATGTTTCACATTTATTTCCTTAAATGTTTTCAGCTGAATCTTCTTCACATTTGCTGCACTTTTTGGAGACTCACATTTTCCCCTTCCTCCAAATTCACCAACTGTGTTTCTCAATCACTTTCAACTCTACACCACACATCCTGGAATTCAAAATCACTGTTTGTTTCATTGAAAAAACATACCCCTTGCTTAAACACGTCAAAACCACATGAGTCTTTCAATCTATTTCTATTCAATGCGTTCGTTGGGAGAAAAACAATGAGAAAAATGCGTGAACCGTAACTAGATAACAAAAATGTCAATCACTTTTTTTCTTGTTTTTTTCATTGTTTTTCACTTACCACCCTATCATGATGAAATGAAATGACCTTGATTAGATGGTTGGATGAGGCTGAAATAATAAAGTCACCATTTAATATATATAAATATATGCTTTGGCATTTCACATATGCAGCACAATATATTGAATGATACGGCGCAGATACCGATATTTTTGACTTATTTTGGAAAAAAAAGATGTTCAATTATTATTATTATTTTTTAGAATTGAGGGCATGCCAAGGAGGCATGGCATTATAGAGTATGCTCTCCACATTGGGTGGGTCCCACCAGATATGTTGGGATTTTTAATGTGCAACTGCAACAAAATGGTCACAAGAGCGCACAAAGCAATTGGCTTCAAAGTGGTGTCCTGTAAAAAGATTGCATGCTTGCCTAAAGGTATGTTTCCTCGAGGCAAAAAAAAGACTCACCCACTACTTAAGAATGCTTTTTTTTTCTTTTTTTTTTCAAAAAATAAAATAAATTATATATAAAATAGTTAGAAAACAAAGAAAATTTTAAAATTATATAAAAATAATAAAAAATAGTGCGTGAGGCACTTGAAACTTACATATTGGCCAATGGCGGATCGCGAGAGGCAAAGTTACTCCTTCATCCCCAGGGTTCAAAGCTTCTTCGGGATTTGGCATTGACCAATGAATCAAATGGGCTCCACTGATTCAATTTGAAATGGTAAATTCAACCCAATGAAGACCTATTTCTAGGTCAACTTGTAAGTACAGTTTTTCTTTTCTTTTAACCACGTTAGAGAAATTATCTGTAGATGACTTCTCTTACGTTTGAAAGGGAGAGAATGTCTCGGTTCAGGTCAGAGTTTTCTCCTTGATCCTATTTAAACAAAACCCACAAATGACAAACACGACTGTTTGAAGAAAATCTGAGATGAACATCTAATGATTGGTATTAAGGAGGGTGAAAATTTTTTGCATTTCTTCGTGAGATTTTGTGTGACAAAATCTAATATTTTATGCGCTTCAGTGGCTGTGGTGGTCCATCGCCATTGATGAAAAGACTGTGTTATTTGCTTGACAGGAGACAGGTCTGTCCTTCAACACGCACTGCGAAAATTTTTTCTACGATCAAGACTTGGAGTTTTCTCGAATGATATGTGCGGTTCACATCTTTCTTCTAATTAAATATCAAGAAACAAAGCCACCGTACCAAAACCCTCCAATTCTTTACGCTTTGAGCTTCATTCTGAAATTGATATGCTTGGTCTTTTCCTTGGGCATATTCCAAAGAAACCCATTATTATATATATATATATATAGATATAGAGAGAGAGAGAGAGAGAGAGAGAGAGGAGTTAATGGTGAGACTGAGTGTCGGCAGGGTGAGATGAGGGAGAAGGATGGGCCTTAGAGGTGGACCAAGAAGGTATAAGTTAACAATCAGAGTCGGCCCCGTAGGGATCAATCATTGGACGTGGTGAAGCCATTCTTTGAAGTGGAAAATGAAATAACAGAGGGTTCTCTTACTTCTTTCTAAGCAAGCATGAAGGGTTGCAAAAAATGCGGATTCTTATTGAAGAATATTCTCTCTCTCTCTCTCTCTCTCTAAGTCTTCCCCATGATTTTTTAACCAAGAAATTAAGTAGATGCAACAGATTTTCTTTACCAACAGTGGAGTACAAGACGAAGTCTAACCCACATTTGAATCTCTCTCTCTCTCTCTTCATATATATATATATATATATATATATATATATATATATATATATATATACACACACCAAATATCAAAGAATAATAACAAATATCGCGTTGAAGGTAAACGGTAGATTGAAAAACGCGTTTACTTTAGAAGATGGAAAGTATGAACAAATGTACCAGTTCATATTCAAGAAAAAGAGGCGGGCGTTTACTAGGTAAAAGTCGGCAGGTGGTGATAAAATTCTACTTGGCTTTGTAAAGGAAGAAAAAGAAAAACGAAACGCCACTTTTTAAAAGATGTCATTAGGTAAGCCTAACCTACCACGCACAAACCATATTACCTAACTTTGATTTATATATATATACTTGACTATTTGGGTAAGGGACAAGCAGGCTTCTTAAATTTGTGATAAAAAGAGTTTTAAACAAAATATCAACCTCCTAATATGCGTATAAACACTAATTTTGTGTAAATCATGTTTTATTTGAGGTTGTTTCGTAAAAAAAATGATGTTCTCTAATATCAAAATTTCGATGTTATAAGAGCCGTTCATTTTGCAATTAACACAATTAAATTAAAAAATGACTAACTTAATATTGTTTCTCATCAAATCACCTTTAAGATCATATCTATAAAGTTAGATTGCAGAAAAAATGCTTTAATAATTAATTCTATTGAGCATGGTTTGTCCCTTAACGTAGTGGTCTACTTTTTACCAACTTTCCCGCATATGCCTATATATATATATATATATATATATATATATATATATATATATATATATATATATATATATGAAGCTATAGAGGTTGGCAATTTTGTTTGAGTTGTCCAACTATATTCCAGGAAATTAGTTATTTATTTTCAATTGCACATTGGTACCCATTTAATCCTACATCTTGTGTCATGCAACTAAGAATTTGTATAGCAAACATATATATATATATATATACTCATTGAATTCTCTATATATGTTGTTGCAATGTTAAAATGTGCAGAATTGCTTACTCCACATCTTTATCCCACCTACTGCACTATCCACCAACCACTGTCACTAGAGTCATTCAAGTGGGCGGATGGTAAAGGATTTAACAGCCGCCAGAGGTGGACGGTGCATGAGCAGAGGCGGAGCCAGAAAACTTAGATAAAAGGGCTTTTCGACCATTGAAAACATAACACTTGGCAAGCACCAACTGGTTGCGAAGCTTCCGAAATGAAAGAAGTGAACAAGAAAAAATATCATTGGATAAAAGCAAGAAAAGAATGTCTCAACTTTGATGCACTAGTTAGGTCGAAAGGAATTTTTGGCTGAAGGGCACTCTTATAGAAATCTTTATTTCTGAATGGACACAATATATATAAATAAGTAAATAATTATAAAAAATTTATGTAAAAACAAATAAAAATTTTGTTGCTGGCGTGGGCAACTGCCCACACCAGCCTACATGTAGCTCCTCTACTGGCAACTGCCCACACCTGCCTATATGAGGCTCCGCCACCGGTTAGGTCCTTTTCCTTGGGTTGGTTTCCTCTTCAAGTCAGGTGACTCCTGCACCAACTGGAATTGATTATGCCTTTTCTCTGAGGTTAACTGTTGAGCGACTTTTTTCTATTGAACAGCATCATCAACTTCATACCCAATGAGATTGAACCTCCACAGTTGGTATATATGCTTTAGTGGGTTTCTTTTGAAGAATCACCAAATCATGATAGCAAAGCAATTCTTGAAGGCTCAACATGCATCATATATGGGCTGAAGAAAAGTATTGTTTTTCTTGAAGTTTGGTCTCTGACTTTGATTGCACTAACTGAAAGGAACAGAGCAGCTTTTTTTTTCTAGTTTGTGACCAACCTGCACTTTCCCACCTTTTCTTGGTGGGGAGGAAGGTTCCTTGCCCCCTAAGGCTATCTTGGAGGGACCTTTTCTATCTATTATTCAAATAGGGTATTGCTTGCACGGAGGATCTCCATCAGTAGGTATTGTTCCTTTAGAACTATGTGCAATTATGGAAACATTGTGGCGTTAGAAACGATGCCGGTCCTCTCCGGCTGAGCGAGAGATTATCCACTGCCCGCATGAGACATAAAGGCTCTCCCAACTCCTTTACTTCGGAGGTTTTGGGTTGTGTTAGGGTCTGAGTTTTCAAAATGTAACATTCTAAAAATTTAGTTTCGTATTGAAGATTGTGGGGGATCTTCAATGGCTTATGAAAAGAGTTATTGAATAGATGACTGTCTTGGTTCATATCCCTTTTAGTACTGAAATCAAAACTGTTAAAGGTGGGTTGGGATCCACCGAACCAGGGGCCCGAGCCTACAAGTCGGTCGGGTTGTTACACACAATCTTCAATCTCGAATTGATTAAGAAGACGGAAAAAAGTAAACACACAAAAATACAAGAAGAATTTTATGTGGCTCGAAAAGATAGAGATTTGTTTTCTTATTTCTATGGCTTGCACTATAGTTCTACTATTTAAGAGATGTTGATCCTCGTTAAATACAAGAGTCACAACAACGTAAAACACAAGAAAGGCTATTAAATTGGGATTGGGATACATGCTCGTCTAACATAAATTGAAAGATAATGAAAGCAAATTGCAAGGTCCTCTTTAAGGTGTATATAGTTAGCAATATTTAATTTTAGCTTGTTGGTACCACATTGAGTCAACTTGCTGTTTTTATTGCTCAACACACCTTTAACTTTTAATATTGCGTCTTCCACTGGAGTTTGGCATGCTAGATTTATTTCCCTCTTTCTTTAATTTATGATTAGACATAGATTTTGCACAAGTCAATTGGCCACTTCTCTCTCTCTCTCTCTCTCTCTCTCTCTCTCTCTGATATACACACACGTTAAAGTATTCTAATGCAGGAAAACCAATGAATATCGACGCTTGGTAGCTGTGGATTAAGCAGATTAATCTGTGGATTAGCGAAAATTAAATTAAGCCGCTGAAGCTGCCAATCCACTCAGTATTTGATATGCTTTGAAGCAATGACTGGCTGATCCACTATCAATCAACAACTACAATATGCTAAAACAAGTTACAATCAGCATAACCAACATTATCTTAAACTTATTATCATAATATATACATGGGCGTCGTAACCATGTTGCTAATTGTAAATGAATAAGACAATGTATATCTTAAGTGTCCACCGTTAATGAATATATATATATAATGAGTGAATGATGACTCTAACTATCTAAATTCACCCAACCATCATCGATCTGCTTCACAGAAAAATAAAGAGAAAAAGATGTAAACTAATGTCAGATGAAAAAAATAACCGTCACATTTTTTTCCTTGTTTTTTTTTAACTGTTTATCATATTAAATCAAACAGCTTCCATTAGATGATTGAGTGATTCTAGAAAGCTGGAGTCGCCATTTAACCACTATATATATATATATATATATATATATATATATATATATATATATATATATATATATATATATATATATATATTATGCACGTGCATGTAGAGAGAGATAGAGAGAGAGAGAGAAAGACTTTATGTGTCAAAGTTGTAAAATCGCTATCATCTTTATGCCATCAATTTATAAGCAACTTTTAGTCAAAAATATAAGATGATCATTCTAATCTATTTATTACAATTTCCCCAGTGCATCTCACCGTTGACGTAGGTGATAAAAAAAGACAAGAAATATTGAGCGTCTGAATGACACCCAAAATCTTAAAAAGGGGATCCTCTCAGTGGCTTATCACACCAAAAGCTGGAAAATGGTCACTTAAAGTACAAACCTCTGGCCCCAATTTTACACCTTTTTTTTCTCCCAATAGATAAGTGGGTGCTCCTATATTGCCTAGAAGTAAGAGGCAACTTTAAAAACCAAAAGAATTTCTGAACCTTTGTCATCTTTTAAGCAGTGAATATAAAATCAGCTGCATGATGCATCAACATAGACATTGACAGCACCAAAAATGAGTGGCTGGAAATGGACTCAGACCCACCATATTGGACCATTCCCTATGTGGGGAGTGCCCTACCACTTGGAGAGAGAGGATATGAAAGTGAGCTTGAAATAAGATAATCGCTTGGTATACAAATTATTATGGGGCGGCAAGTAAGACTGGGCATTGGGCATGGTGAAAACGACCTTCGATCAAAATGAATCATGTGTGGATCTATGGATGTGTGAATTTCAAGGAGAGTTGTTCAGCATTTCTTAAAACACCCAGGTAGGGAAGGCGGGAACCCAACGCTCCAAGCACATCACACAACGATATCCTGAAGCCTTGCATCACCTGCGCTTCGAGCAGACGAGACAATAACTAATTGGGTCAGAATGGGCAGAGTCATAGAGTCTAGTCGGTGGCCTGGTGGGTAGAGCTTTGGTCGCGAAAACAACCATGGGGCCAAGATTAGCTGGGTCCAGCACAGCCTGATAACTTGTCGGACCAGACCACTGGCTGCATCCAAGCTACGAACCGGGCCCCATCCCGGACCTATGCCTAGCCTGACGACATGGGAAACCAGACTGCTGGGCTTGGACCCACCTAAAGAGAGTGTGTGAGAGAATCCTGCTTGGACCTTTGACTGGTTAGGGTATTAGTATCAAGGTTCAACATCGGTTGGATCCATATTTTTATCCAGACACTTTTGGTCGATCCATGTTTTATTCGACAAAGGATACACCAAGGGATTTCTCGTACTTGAAATATCTTCATGGAGGTCAAATCCAGAGGGAAAGGGAGTGATTCCTCGGTTCCCAATGTCCAGATTCTGAATCTGAAACCGAGGGTCCAAAATCTAGATTTCGTATCTCGATCCAATTACATCTATCTTGCTTCTCATAGACAATACACTTCTCTATTTTTTTTCATTTTTCAAAATAATTTCATATTTTGATTTATTTTTCAGCTCATAAATTACAACTTTAGTTGGGAAAATTAGTCTGTTTGTAAAACTGACTCAATTGAATGGGAGCATGTTTTTTTTTTTTTTAAATAGTAGTACTAATATTTAGTCATTTTTTTATCAAACTCAAAACTTAGCCATAGTATATGTGGAAAAATTGAAATCAGCCGGCCCTTGGATGTTACCAGATATTCAAAATCTGTCAGTAAAATAAACTATTGCTAATACTCTTGTGGCATTGTGCTTTTAATGTCAATTTTCAAATGTTTTTGTCATTATTTCAGTTCCTTTATATATATATATATATTGAGAGAGAGAAAGAGCGAGAGAGAGAGAAGTTACCATACTGGAAATCCTGTAAAACAACTCATTTGCTTGCAGCCAAAGTGTAAAGAAGAACGTCCTTTCAAGGACACCTCCAGACTCTTAACAATTCCGGTCGTCTTGTTTCCACCTGCTTTTTGTAAGTCGTAACTAGGAACCTAACAGAGTTGGATTCCATCCGATCCAACCTCTACAAAATTTGACACAATCACATTTTCTGCCAGATTTAGTTTCAAGCTTTGACTTACACTTTCATCCTAAATTGAGTTGAAATGGCTAGAATATTCGATTCAAATTCGGATTAGTTGTGAAACTGCATACTGAATCTGGAAAAGGACTAGGAAACGGATAATTTAAGCTGAATTCTGCTAAATGAATTCAATTCAGATTGGTCTTGGTCACATCCGATTCATTTACATTCGTAACCAGAACTAGCTTGTCCAATGGAGTACTCTCCGTCTCCTTCGCCGACATTATTCACCTCCCATGTGCAGGTTAAGCTGGAAACTAGGCATCTGCAGGAATATTCTACATGCTTTTGTCATGTCAGACAAGAGGACAGCCGCGTAGTTGCAGTAGAAATGCGTAAATTTCAACTACTGCTTTCACGTCTCTACCATTGAATGTTCATTTGTATCTCTCCTGTTTCTTTAAATGCCAGTTTGGAAATGAACTCAGAAACCTCTGATTGGGATGTGTCAAGTGTCAACTCTTATCAGTTGAACAATGACAGAGAATAATGTAGTTGAAAATTTTCTTTCAATGAAGGTGCTGATGTTTCATTGGCATCCAGAGTCCCATTTAGAGGACCCTAAAAGTAAGTCTATTGGAAGAGGCTGAAAGTAAGTCTCAGATAGAGAGGCCATCACCCGCGTCAAACTCGACTTCCTTGAATGTGAAGGTCATAAGCACCTTTAAGCCGAGTTACAAACTAGGCGGATGAAGATTTGTTATGAAGAACCATATTTTCGTCGAACCCACTCAGCTGACCAACATTCGAGGCCAGGCAACTGACCCAGATTATGTCAGATGAAGAAGATGAGTCCTGACCCAACATATGCAATTTCAATGGCATTTAGAACACAAGTCCACAATCAAAGCAAATATAAGACATCGACAGATGTTCAGGTAGAAATTGTATTTGAAATCCAATCTATATATAATTGAGGTTGCTCAAAAACATGTACTGTTGACAAACTTTTTGTGCCAATATGGATATTCAGGTTTATGTCCGCAAAGATGGCATGTAAAACTATTGAATTAGAGCTACTTCCAGTCTCCATAAAGCTGGAAGTGTTCTGTAATTTTCATTCTTCAACTACTTTCTGTCCACATATTCATTAAAAAGTTTGTTCTTTGACCCGTTCCAGCCATTTTGCTAGAGAATGATAGTCTGTCTATATTACTATGGCACCAACTTATTTTTAGCCACCAAGGAGCCAGTGTATGACATATTTTTCTTTAATTTCACCTTAGAATACGTCTTCTTTTGTCCTGAATTTGGATCACCCAAGCAAAGAGAAGCTAGACTTAACAGAACTCGTTTACAAAAAAGACTAGGTACTAAAGCAAAACTTAAGTCACTCTAGGAGCCAGGTTTTAGCCGCTGTCAGCCAAACATGCATGGGTTTTCACCAAATTAAATCATCATAACTGTAATGGAAGATTCATGGAGTCGAAGTGATCCTCAGGAAAGTTGAATCGAATGCTATATAAATGTAATGATAGAGAGGATATAAATCTCGGAGCGAGTAAGCCGTTCCATGGTCTCGAACAAGAACAAGACAGGATGGCAGCATAACCATCGATTAACATGCGCTAAGGTATTTCACATAAGCAATACTAAAGGTTTTGTTTAGAGAAAATTCTTTGTGGATGGTGATATGCCACCTAAATGCACTCTGAGCCGTGAAAGAAGGGGCAAAATTGCATTAAAAACTACAGCCCTTTTAGGTAAATTACGGAACTTATGTGAAAAAAGGACTAGCTAAATGGGCTTGATCTTATAGTGATAGCAGACAGCCAACCAGGAAAACCATGTCGCACAGGACGATATGCAGAATGATAGATTCCAACAATGAAGGCCTATTGGTACACAGGCTGTCTATAGGGTGGCTCTTGACATCGCCAACCTACGGTCTGGTACCTCTACTTACAGTTTCAGTCACACATCCTATTGCTCCATTAAGAATAGATACAGTACTCAGATGCTCACGGATCACCTGCTGTTCATAGTCTCATTGATGCCCTCCACTAGAAAACAAAGGACCAACACCAATAACATCCAGATAAGCTTGACAAACCATGCTATGTGTACACGAAGATCCTATGGAGCAGTTATTCGAACTGTCCTCTTCTGTGACTGAATGACATCATAGAGGCTACAGGGCTTACAAGGACTGACAAATTTAAAGATGTCATAGCTGGATTTCAGAAGTTTTGAAAGGGATCGCTACCAATTTAAGACATTCCAGACTCCATGTGAACCATGTCCGTGGTGAAAACATCCCGCAGTGCCCTGAGCGCTGCGTTTTTGCTGTAGGATAACAGTAATAATTTCTTTTGAGGTTTTCTTACATGGATACTTGGCTCCGTCCTACGTAAATAAACATGCTATTCCATCACAGGACATAACAGAAGCTGCAGGATTTATAAGGGCTGACAAAACATAAAGATGTACAGCTGGGTTTCATAAACTCTTTCCACAGCAATGCTAGAAGTCTTATATTCAAGATATTTACAGTCCACTTCAACTATGTCCTGTGAGCCCAGTGCTTCATGCCACAGGACAAGGACTTCTGTTATGGGCCTTTCTTGCTATTTAGACTTTACTACATCAACATTCTGAGAATACTTCTTCTGTTATAAGCCTTTCTTGCTATTTAGACTTTACCACATAAACATTCTGAAAATACTCCAAAAACATGTTTAGTCTTGCAAGTCTTTAGCAAAGAATATGCTGGCGCATTTAGTAGGATTTGAATAGGTTCCTTCTGACACTAAAAGTAGCAGCAATACATTCAGAATTCATCCTTGACTTCTTCTGCTTAGGAGTTGACAAAGGTGATGAGTGCATTAACAAAGAAACAGCGTCCATGTTTAGCAAACGGCAACGTCCATGTCTAGCAAACGGCATATATCAAGATCGAAGAAGGAGAAACCGAGTATGCCAAGACTACGGATATATTTTAAGTAATTCTCATCGCCTTCATTTTACTTTGGTTGTTTAACTTACGACGACCAACTTGATTTTCTGAGAGTGGTCCAGATGAACATACACCGTCTACATTTAATCTTATATATGCTAATTCATGAACATCTGCTTACTAAGGGAGTATTTTACAGGTTCTATTCTATGCTTAAATACACCAAGCAGACAGTTCAAGCAGATGTTGAACAAGGTCAACGTTGTACTCACAATTTCGTCAATGCTGCTTCATGATTGTTATTTTGCTGCAGGATAAAATTTCCAGTTGAATTTTTGCCAGTATGGGTGTTTAATTGTTTGTGAACTTGAAGCAAACTTGATCTTGATCTAATAGATGAGATATGATAGCGCTCAAGTGAGCCAACAACCCAGAGGTTCCACCACGTAACTCAGCCCTTATTAGCCTGGAGGGTCAAAAATACGTGCTGGACATCCACCTCCAGCATCTGTCAAGACATCCTGAACAATGTGAAACCTGATGGGATTTGAGTTCTACTTGAAATCCAACCAAGGCAATACGATTCATGGTGACAAAAATGTACCCTTATGCAGGCTTGAAAAAGCTAGATGGGGAAACACTTCTCCAATTCAAGTAATTGAAACAAGCTATTTTATGTACCGATCAATAAGGAAACAACTTCTGAACTACACATTGGATGCCAATAGCTGCTAATCCAAAACAAACCCAAATAATAAACAGAATCAATTTCTTAATCACAGTAAGAACATTAAAGAATTCCTCAAACCCAAAAAAGATTGGGATTTTGAACCACAAATTCGATTCATCATTGCGAATAAGCTGCGGTTCTTGGTATAATTTTATTCATCGACCATTAACAATGTACAACATTGAGAATTGTCTATCATGGGTAGTTGGAATCTCAGATTTAACAAAAATTTTCTGTTTCGCGAGAACGAATGTACAGACGGAAACGGAAAGAAAAGGGGCAAAGAGGAAATAGGAAAAGGATTACAGAATCAACCGACGTGGCGGGAAAATAGGCCTACAGTTTGGGGGTCACTAAGCTGATCCAGCTGCTTCTTCCCCCTCCGGAGCAGGTACTCGATGTAGAGGAAGTCTTTCCGGTCGACGGAGGTAGAGTTCCGCCGGAACTCCCCCGAGACGACTGCCTCGATTCTCCGACGCTCCTCGCCGCCCTTCGACCGCGCCGCCCGTAAGAATCCGCGGTATAGGCTGACCACCTGCTTCTGCAACCCAGACAGCTTCGCCATCGCCGGAGGAAGCACCTCCCTCCCCCTCTCTCTCTCTCTCTCTCTCTACTTGGTCTGTTCCTCCCCACTGCATCAGGCTGGGTAAATATCGGTCAGCATTTAAAAAGGAACCATATCGCGATATCTTCCACGACGCGGTGTAGCGCTTCGATGAGCCTGTATTTTCAAGATATCGGCTGTTTTGGGGTTGAAGGCTTTAAAATTGGCAATCTGACTGGTTGGTAAAAGTTAGCTTTACAATAACAAGTGAAGGTAGAGAAATACTTTTTACAGAACTTTTCCAAATTCAGTTTTGCTTCCGGTCAGTACATAAATTCATCGTTGAAACATATATTTTGAAGAAAAATATTTTTTAAAAACTTAAATAATGGGCAACAATTTATGTCCATGAAATTGTTCGTGTATTATTCTACAAAAATTCTTGTATATATCCCATTCTATTGATTTTTCTCTTTCTAATGTTGATTCCGGCATTTCATGAAAAGAGAAGAATTTTTATTGATTTGATTTAATCTAAACAATAATTCATAATCCTATGTAAAAGGTGAAAAGAATTCTCTACTTGAGTCTTAGACCCGAGTAACTCAAGTTAGTTGATCTTTTCATTCGACCCGAGTAATTAAACTTGTTTTCGATCTTCTTTCCTGTTACTTGTCTTAAACTCTTGTTGGCGATATGATGAAATATTTCTCCTCCTCGTCATTCACTTGTTTTCGTGCTCTTATTCACTTGTTTTCGTGCTCTTATTTTTACTTACTTGAGTAATTTAACTTTTTTTGTTCTTCTAATAATTCCCCACCAAGTCTTCTAATAATTGCCTACTTGGGTGTTGGACCTGGGAAATTGAACTTGTTTCAGTCTTCTTCTAATCATTCTTTTTTAAATATTCAATCAGAGTAGTTGAACTTGTTTTGGTCTTCTCCTTCTCTACTTGAGGCCTTCTCTACTTGAGGCTATGATCAGAGAAATCACATTCATTTTTGGCGTCTTGACCTGACTCCTGAGTTGTTGAACTTGTTTTCATGTTTGGGTGAGTGGGATTTGACCTACCGTTCGAATTAGGCCAAAGATCTCATCCAACCCTCCATTGTTCTGGGTACATAACATACTTTGGTTCTTGGAGGTACCGTCTTACTGCACTTCAACTTGCACGTCGATGGCTTCTCGTTTGCAGTGCAGTAAGTTGACATTCTGAGGGTTGGAAGTGGTGACTAGTTGTCTGCCAGCCCCTATACAATCCTATTGTACCAACCTCATTGGGGATAAACTTGTTTTTGTATTTGGGTGCAGCCATATACAATGGACCCGATCCATTTCATGGGGATGCATGAGCTTTCCCAGGCTGGCTCCAAAGAGCAACCCTCCTGCTTTGCTGGTCTTTTTGTCCACTTTATCCACATATTCTGCCTCAAAATCTCATTAAATCTTGTGGATAGACAGAAAACTTGAACAGGTTCATGGGTCTATCAACTTCTATGGACATGGATGTGAGAGCCGATTCCGAGATTCGATCGATTTTTGTATTATTTGCATGTAAGGAGGAGCCAAAATGGAGTGTCCATGTGGCATAGGTTATATGCCCTCGAACCGGCAATCCAAAGGTAAATAAGATATGTTTCTTACTAGTTGCTGAGCCTGCTCGAGCCGAGAAAGTGTCTTCCATGACCTTTCGCAAGGCGGAAATCCAATTGGACTAGAAGCTGCTTGTCTTGGTTTTTAGCCTTTATTTCATAAAACCAAACTTTTCAAAACAGTTTTTTTTATGAGGATGTCATCCAAACACTCTTTAATAGTTTTTTTTTTCTTTTTTCTTGTAATAATGTATATTAACATATCTCTTCCAAACACAAGAATCTTTTTTTTGTATGATGTATCCATGTGGCTAATGCTCCAACCAAATGATTAATATGGATACATGTAGGGCCACCATAAAAAAATTTTGAGCTAGGGCAGGTTCGGACCCATGCGTAAACCGACACGTGTATCTTCCGACCAGTGGCGGAGCCAGCATGGGGCTGGCATGGGCGCTTGCCCATGCCAACTCAAGATTTCTCCATTGGATTTCCTTTTCCAGCTGCAATTGTCATCAATCATTTTTAAAATAAATGCACTCCAGGGATTCCCTCTATTATCTTTTAAATTATATGTTCTAATATCGAACCCATTTCAGAACTCATACCCGGTGATGAGAATTGCTTCCATACGAATGATTAATATATATATATATATATTAGGCTGCATTAATCCAGTGTGCAGTCACATGGGATCCTGGATCAGGATTGCCATGTTTCTTAGGGGCCGTTTGGTAACTATAACATATTGTTCTTATTTAATGATTCTACACCAAAATTTAGAGTAGATTTATGAAACATTATGTTATAGGGTTTATAAATCTGCGTCAATTTTTTAAACAACTTCACTGAATAGTAACAATATAAATTTGCCCCAAAAATTGAAGCAGATTCTTAAAATAATAAAACTAATGTACCACGAATCTACCTTAATTTTTTAAGTAGGTTCATCATGCTCAAATAATCGAGTTGAGTTTGAGTTTGAGTTGGAGATCAAAGCTTCGTCAAACATCCCTCAATGTTTGTTTATTTTTACATTAGTATCTTCAAATATTTGCTTTGTTCTATATGTGAGTGCCCTTTCGTAAGTGAAAATCTATGAATGGGTGCCCCCTCCAGGAAACTTTTCTGGCTCCGCCACTGCTTCCGACACGATGGGCCCCACAACTTGCTATCCAGTACCAGATTGGTGAGCTGGATCTGACTCGGCAACACGTGTCGCCAGTGTCGGTGGGGCCCTACCCACTCTGGTAATGAAAGGGCTCCAGAAATTTTTGGTCTGAGGAGGAGGCCATGGAAATGGGCAGGGACAACAGTTGGCTCTAGATCTGAAATGTAGGTCCCAGATCTGGATCATGGTTGTGGACATGCAATTAGAACATTGAGGCTTAATTGCACGATCTGGATCAGTTGTGGGGTCCAGACCCAGATCTGTTCATGTCCCAGAAAGATATGTTCCATTGCATGATTTTATATGTAATCAAATAATGGTATTGGCGTTTTTCTTAGCAATTTTCGCTTTGGGGCCCGTAATAGCCATTTTTCAAAAAAGTTCAATGCAAGTTTTATTTACTTTCACAAGGCCAATTTTTCTTGGCAACTATTGAGAGCAATGGCTTCAGATAAAAGATTAATTCTTCTAAAATATATATTTTTTCATGTTGTCTCTCCAATTTGAACTTCTTTTTTTCACATTTCCACATAGAAATTAGGTATTACTGTCAGTCATTCTGCTTACTGTTGGGACATAGTCCATTGTCACAAAAAAATACGTTTCATTCGGAAAAAAATGCATATAATATGCCAAAAAACAGTCTGTCATATAAAACGTGAAAAAATGTGTTTAAAAAAAAATGCCAGAAAATAAAAAAACATTAAAAAAAACACATATACAACTTTACGGTATTATGCTCAAGAAATTTCTCGCTGTATAATACCCATAGAAAATTAGGCTTGTATTAAAAATTTTAAGATGATACATCTTTTAACCTAAGCCCCTCATTCTTTAGGAGTAGGACACGTGCACACCCATGGTTTACAGTTCAGAAGAGTATCACATACAGGAATCAAACTGACGGCCGGCTTCCTCCAGCCCAGCTAGCCACACTAAGCCTCTGGGTGCCGATGTAACAATTTATGGGGAAACCCAAGATTAAGTTGGTAGTTGCATTACATCACATCAAGTGAGTTTCCATTTTATCCCGCTGATCTGGATAATTTGGGATCTTAAGGACTTAATTGGTCAAGTTTCATATGCTAACAAACATAATACCTAGAATATCATATTGTCTTTCCATGGAGGTTGAATTCATCTTTAATGGCTGGTTCTTGGAAAGTTCTCTATTATGGAAAGAAAGAAGATGAAGTAAATGCTTTTATATCATGAAGAATATGAATCTTATGATTTGGTATCGAACAAACCCTTTTTTGGTAATTGATGGCAATTGATTCCCAACATGCTTCCCACAGAAATTCTTGCACAAACAGATTGCTTGACTAAGATCATTAATGCATTTTTAAGTATGTTTGGTACCAAAATCCTGAACCATAGATTTTTTGGCATCGTGTTCACGTTTTAATCGCATTTCCTTCGTTGATTATGGCAATAATACAATCTTACCTACCATTTTCAGACAACAATGATGCAGACATTTGGATTCATGGAAAAAAACCAAAGAGAAAAAAAGTTAGTGCACGCAATTTCTGTAATACTGTGAGCTCTGATAATCATTATGCCTCTTAAATTGTGACATTGAACTTTTTCTTTTTTGCTTTTCCATAATATGTTTTTTTTTTCTTTTGGGTATAACATAAAATGGCTCTTAAAATATGTCCACGAAGAAATATGAGGGCGGCAACAACATTTCTTGTGTAGGGATGTCAATAGATTGGATTCGAATCTCAAAGTACCCTTATCATGTTCTGTGAATGTTCACATATTTGAATTCCAATGAAGATTCAAATGCCAACAAAGTAAAGTCTATATGATATATGGGTATGAGTTTTAAATTCACATTCGAGTTTGATCTGAACCTGACTTTTTATTTTCACATTCGAATCCAGTTCAAATCTTTAATAAATTCATTACCAGAGGCAGAGCCAAAATTTTTTTTCTATGGGACACCAAATATATCGTTAACAACCAAGTCTACCCAAGTTCATGGAGTAGTGATCCGGGTCTTGTGGAACTCCTCCATATAAACTGGACACAGGTCTACCTAAATCCAACTATAAATTTAAGGTTTGAGAGTAGCTTCATGGGTACACGCCACACAAAGGCCCGCCTGTCTCTGCCTCTGATATGTTGAGAACCAACTTTCAATAACTTCCGGGTATCAGGTATAGGGCATTTGTCTAAAACTGAATCTGAAGATCATGAATCTGAATCTGATCGGATATTTATTTAAAACTAAATCGACATCCAAACCTAGTTGGATCATGAATCTGAAGCTGATCGGATATTTATTTAAAACTAAATCGTGGTTGGATGTCAGTCATCCCTTAAATCTGATCTCTTAATGAGATGTTAAATTTTTTAAGATATCCCACTTTTTGAATCATTTTAGTTGGATACGTTTCTCGGAATGTAATCCATTAACAATTTCTACTTCTATTGCAAAAAGCAGCAAAAGTGATCTTGGGATTTGATTAGATGGTTTGGTAACTACCATTTTAAATTAGACTCCAATAGATGACTGTTAATAGTTTGACTTCAGGAGGTAAATTTTATATATGAAAATGGAGTTGTTGGATTAGATTTAAACAACAACTCACCACTCATGGTAATCCTCTTGAGTTACTCACATTTCTTGGTCTTCCTCCCATAATGCTAACGTATTTCTTAACTAAGTTCTTGGCTACGTAGCATTTGAACAGTATTATTTTTCACTTGAACTACAAACATATAACAGCTATTGGATTATAAACCACGTTATTGTTCCTACTCACTGCAAATTATTATTATTATTATTATTATTATATTTATATATATATATATATATATATATATAGAGAGAGAGAGAGAGAGAGAGAGAATTATCTGGTATGAGGTCGTCATCCAACTTATGCCTGCAGTTCAACAACTCAGACCAAACACAAAATAGAATAGCCAATGCTGCTGCAGTAAAAATTTACGGCTGACTGCTCTTTCTTATCCATTCTCATAAGGATTAGATACTGCACTAAGCATGTGCAGAGTGGGTAGAGTGGGAGTTTCGAAATAAATATACACACACATGCACATGCACGCGTGCATGCATAAACAAGGATAGAGAGAGAGAGAGAGAGAGAGAGAGAGAGGTAAGAAAACTTTATAAATATGGCGCACATGATCGACAGTGTGTCTAGAATCATCTGATTCCAATGTTTGTGCACGTCAGTTGATACACAATAAAAAAAAAAAAAGTAAATGATATTTAACTGTTTTTTCATGTACAGATGATTTGATGGAGTGTCCTTTGAATGCTTCACTTCAAGACTATCTAATCAAGTAATTGATAGTCATCACATACAATTTCGTAAATTTCATGTACATATTTCTTTCATTAAAATAAAAAGAAAAAAGTTTGGATGACGTAAGAAAGAAAAATAAAAAACCGGAAAAAAGAAAGATTTGATGTAAAGCAAAAAAGAATCTGCTATTTTTGAAGTAATTTATGCGATCAGATCAGCTACAGATCATATTATACAGTTTAAATTTCCTCTCTTTCTTGCTTATTTAGCCCGATTACTAACTTGCAATTAATGTTCACAATCTTTATGTATTATTATTTATCTAAGGAGGTTAGAATCACTTTAAATACGTTAAAGAAATATAAACTTGTTAAGCAGAAGATTCAGGATATATGGACATGCGGATTGAAATCCAGTGATGCCACAGCCAAATACCTTTTTCAATACTGGAACCAGCTTGGATCCATATTATCAAAACCAAATTGCTTGATCCAGGACATGGATGACAACCGAATGTATTGAATGTTCTCCGATTCATACTTCGAAATCCTAAACCAAAACAACGGCACAATTATTAATTAAAATCCAAACTGTTTAGCAAAACCAGATCATTTAAAGTCGGATTCGTCCAAAAGACAGATGGATCTCCATGTTTTGTGCTACAAGGAAGTAACACTTGTGAGAATCGAAGCGGGGACACACCATCTACGTGATCACGATCTCGACCAGCTATGCTATGTCTCTGAAAGCAATTTTCAAAACAAAATTGATGTGAGAAAATTCTGGATCCAATTGAACCTAGAAAGGGAAGAAAGGTGGGGGGTGTTGACCTACCCCACATTCATCACAGGCATTGACCCTAGTGGAGGGACCCACCTGCACATGGACACACCAAAATATAAATATATGATGTGGTTTGTATTAGTTGAACAATCAAGAGATATTTATGCATGGGAGCACAAATAATTATGTAGTGCCATGTGCTATGTGTACCCTTATTTCTAGATTGACCTTATTCTAAGGGTCATTCTCTTCTTTATGGTGTCCCCAACAACCAAGAAATGGCACATGAGAGAAGAGAGAGAGAAGAGAGAGATTTGATTAAGGGTGCACATATTGGAAAAGGCTCCTTTGTTGGCAATGAGTGGTAGCACTTACCCTTAGTTGGCACACTTTTCAAAACTCTAATGCTTCAATCAAATCCAACTATGAAGGTGGATGTACTATAAATGGCTTTTAAGATGTAAAAACCCAGTTTCTTGTTGAGAAGTTATGATTTGAAGTTTAGATTCTTGGGCACTTGACCATGTGGAACTCATTTGAACATTTTGATGTCATGGTTTTGTTTGAAGTGGTTGATGGGCATGGGGTTTTGAATTGATTGAACTTAAGATACGATACCAATCAGTAGATTTTGATACTCCTTGAGTTTTTCTCATATATAGAGCCAAAAATGTCAAATATCATGAGATGTTTCCCTAGGTAGATATCTGACTAAAGTTGGTACTATGTTTAACATACCAAAGAAATGTCATCAATAACCTTTTTTTTACATCACATTTGGGCATCTTATGAATATAATTTTTTCCTTTCTGGGTAGGCATGAATTTTCTTTTTGTCTCTTAATACTCTTTAAGTTTGTCTGTGATATCCAATATTGAGAAACATCAATCTTGTTTTGAATCTGCATCCTCTGTCCAATCTAATTATGTTCTACCACTTACTTAATTTGGCGAGACATGACTTTAGTTCTCAGTGACCAAGTGGCCATGGTACTGAGTTCTACACTGTTGGGGAGACAAGAAATGAACCAGTTTGACCAGGTCTCTCTCACAGAAAAAGTTTCTTTGCTATGTAAATAAAAAGCAAGTTCAAAGTATAGAAAAAGGTAATCTGCAGTTGCTGGCTTCAATGGGTAGCTCCAAGATCAACTGCAATTAATTTTCACCTTCGTCTGTGTGAAATCTGTGGCAAGCACCTCCAGACTTTTGACTCGTCTTCAAAAATTTGGAACTCATAATTGCCATCGTCGTCTCTCTAGCTTTCTTCCTTTGACGACTGCTTCCAAATTTTCCTTCTGTACGTTTTCGTTGTTCCTGTTTTTCTTGAATGAGCTTTTAACAACCATATTCTTGTGGTCTGCATTCAATGAGAGAACAATCAGGGGAGAGGGAAAAAAAGTAACATGGGTTTCTGTATTTTCTTCCACAAATCCCCTGCAGTTTCAAATGGTTTCCAATTTCCGTGCGAGCACTCGGTCGTCGCCATTGAGAGGGGAACCTCTTCTGCAATTTTTGGCATTCAATGAATAACTTTTAATGAGGGCAATCAATGTGTTCACGTTCCTAAAGTTCTGCAATCCCATCTGAAACTTTTGAAGGCATTTGTGGCGCCACCATGGTGATCATGATGGACCATCGTCATCGTCATCATCATGAAAAATTTCGTGTCAATGGAAGATTCAAATGGGTGGTCCACTGTAGAATTTTGAAAAAGGAAAAGAGTTTTGCTGCATCTGTCTTTCATTCTTAATCTTTCACTTGAACCTCATAGCTAGGAGTGTCTTTTCGTGAAAAACATCTAGATGAATGCGACCTGTAGAACCCAAAAACAGTTCTCTCCAGACAAACTTGGAAGACCCAAGTTCTGTAAGGTTAGCAGAGAGGACTTGCATCTAAATGCAATTTTTTAATAGAACAGAACTTGAAGATATGAATTTCAACCAAGCGAATACAAAAGGATGTAAAGTTTAGCAGATATTTTATATTTGATAGAAAATCTTCAATAATAATGTCAGCAATCCGGACTGAGCTCATCTATATCATTTTGATTATTCAATTATAAGTTCTTGATGTATAATTTCCACCACCCATCATTATCATCATCATCATCAGAATCGTTTTGTTTAAACAGGGCTTTCAATCCCCATGAGAAACGGAATTCACAGAAGTGTTGAAAACTGTCAAGATTTCGTTGCACTCCCATTGAAATTTAAAGAACAAAACCTAAAGAACAAACCAATTTAAGAAAAAAGGGAACATTTTTAATGGAAAAATAAAGGCAGTTAGGCAGGCAGGCGAGGATCTATCCTTCTCACGAGGTCGTTTATGGGGGAGCAACAGTCCGTCAGTCACGCGCAAAGGGGAAAAGACTCGGCACGAAATAAATGTTTTTCTTCTTCTTTCTTTCCCAAAAAGAAAAAATTGTACAAGGGCGCCAGGATTTACAGCAGGAAGCAGGTTTATGGTTGCCGGAAAAAAAAAACGAGTCATATTCCGGCGGAAACGAGCAGAGGGGAGACGGGGAAAGAAAAAGAGAGAGAGGTCAGAAAACAAGAGAACAGAGATTTGGTCAGATTCCTCCCGGAACCGAATTCCGACGTCGGAGGCCGGAAGATAGAGGGGCCTGTCCTCACCACAAGGACGGGATTCCGGCAAAAGTAAGCCCGTCGTCGCCGCAGAATCGCCCAGGAGGAGACAGAGAGATAGAGAGAGAGAGAGAGAGACCGAGAGAGAAACAGGCGATCAGGGTCGGGCCGGCGCCGCCGCTGAAAGGAGGTTCTCCAGCACGCCCATCGCCTTAACTTGCATCTCCAACGCTGCGATGTAGTCACCCGCCTCCTCGAGGAGCGCCGGGGCGCCGAGCTTCTGGCCACCGGGGATCAGCCTCCCCAGCGTCCTCAGCCGGTCATCGACCACGGACTCCTCCTTCCCTCCGCGCTTCCTCTTGGCCGGGGTCCGAAGAGCGTTCTCCGCCGCAGGCACGGAGGGCGAAGGCTCCATCATCGCCGTTCTCCTGCGCAACGACACCCGCCGAATCTTCCGCGACATGAAGCGCTCCCTCCGACGGCGCCACCGAGCCAGGATCGCCCGGCTCCACCGCGAACGCCCCTTCGCAGACATCGCAAGGGCGGAATCCGCGGCCTCCTTGACGGCGAAAGACCGCGAAACGCCGTCCGCAGGGGTCGCATCCCCTCCCGCGGATCGCAGCGCCTTCAGAAGCCTCTGCGTGTAGCTCCGCTGCTCCGGACTCGTCCTCCACCGGGAGCCCCCAGACGATCCCACCCCTTCTCCATCGCCCGCCACGTTCGGCTCCTCTTCCGCCGGTTTCGGAGGGGTGGGTTCATCGGAAACATTTTCCGGCGTCATCTCCGGCGAAAGTAGAGAATCGAGAGAGAGAGAGAGAGAGAGAGAGAGAGGATCTAGGCGTGGCTTGGAAAGGCATAAATGGAGACGGTGGCGGTATTTATAGCCCGCCACGGGGCCAGAGGAGTTGACGTTATTGCCCTCCTCCTTCTCAAGATTGCCGAACGACTCCTGAATTATCTGGGGAAGTGATGAATTCAAAGAGTCGCCCTGTAACGAAATTGCCCACCATATGAAACACTATTACGTCACTGCCCTTTCTTTCGAAAAATATATAAAAAAAACCTCTTCCTCTTCACATTGTTTAGTCACATGCTTTTACTCATTTTTAATTCCCTCTCTCTCTCTCTTCTTCCCTTAAAAAATGTATTAAGTTTTTTTTATTTTATAAAAATTGAGCTGTCAATTTGTTAGCTAATGACAGAAGTCACTATTTATTCGAATTGAGTATTTTTATTAAATAATTTGAAAAAATTAGAGTATAAAAAATTAACATCTGATTAAAAAATTTGGCCAAATGTAGATTTGAGAATGATGTAGAGGCAGATTCAAATTTGGTTTTAAACAATCTCCAATATGCCCAGTTAAATTTTCTTATATTTAACATCCATATATTTTATGAAAGTCGATTCTCGACCTATTTCAAAAATTCATTTGTAAACTTAAAAGTCAGATTTAGATCATAGTCGAATTTCAAATTTCAGATTCAAAAACAGCATAGTTTTTTTTTATTCTCTTTTAAAAACTAATTACATGAACATCAGATAAATCGAATATGGTAATATATAAATATGTTTATATATATTTTATTAACGTTAGGGAGGGAATATTTGATGAGGATATATATTGGCTCCATTGAACCTCCTTTCTTATCTGTTATGAGAGTTTACTTCAGAGGAGAAGAATTTGTTTTGTAGTAAAAAAAATGCAAAAAAAAAAAAAATAAATTATATCATAAGATTGTGATTTCTTTTCATAATATGCCAGTTTCATTTGTCTACTTATGGTGCTCCCTCTTTAAGACAGCTTTCATGTCCATGTCTATTACAATTTTTATTTAAAAAATGAAAAATAAATAAATAATTTTTTTATGAACTACCAACTTGGAAAAAAAAAACCCAGATTCCTCCTACCAAATTCGTTGTCAAAAAGAAAAATAATAATAATATTTTTTCCCAACAAAATGGAAATGATGAAAAGGGTATTTTGGTAATATTGTCGAAAATGAGGTCCCACTTTACTCACATGCAGCCCACATGAAGGTGACACCCGTCCCTTCTCCCACTGGGGGAGAAATCCGGGCCCTTCCTTTTTCCTTTTTTTTTTTTTGGCTTTTTTTATTAATTTCATTAAACTTTGATTCTTTTTTATAAATTAAAAAACTTGAAAGGAGCGAATGGGAGAGTTGGCCGAGTGGGTAAGCAATGCTGGCCGGCGCTGGACACCAAATTTCTTGCACCTTTAGAAAAATAAAAAAAAGGATTCGTTAAAGCACCACCTTTTATTTATTATTTCAAGTATGCGATGCACATGTTTGCTTTTCTCAGTAGACCTCAATATATATTTCTGAAAATGGCGAAAACGCCCTTGTCGTGAAAAGAACAATCCCTTCTTCAAGAGGGTAAAATCGAAAAACTTAAAAAAAATACTCCCATGAAGTTAGAGCATGTAAAATCACACAACAACTGGGATGTTAAACTCTACTTGGATGTTAAACTCTTAACAGAGAATGTCTTTGAGGTTAGGGGTGAACAACTGATCAAACTACTCGAGTTCGACTTGTTAAAGTTCTGTTCGTGAACGAGTTCAAGTTGAATAATTTACTTAACGAAGTCGAGCTCGAGTTTATGAGTCGACTAGTTTAGATAATCGAGCTGAGTTCGAGTTCAAAATGTAACTACCGAGTCGAACTCGAGCTGCTTCAGTCGAGCTATTCTCGAGCTCAAGGTTTTATTAGTTGAGTGGAGTTTGAGCTGGCTCGAGTCAACTGTTCACCCTTAATGTTAGTGCTAAAAAAAGACAAAAATACCCTTCACGAAAGACCCTCTATAAGGGCAAAAAGGGAATTCAAGAATTTATATTTTCATGAGAAAATGAAAATACCCTTCTAATGAGGTGGTGGAACATGAATTCTCATGAATGAAACAGACCTTGAAGAATTAAGTACCTCATGAGGCTCATATTTGACACTATGGACAAAAGGATGGCCTCAAATAGAAAAATTATCCTATAAATTGGTAGGTAATAGATATAATATGTTGAAATGCACATCTGCACATGCTTTAGGGGGAGGAGCCTTACCCCACAAGAAACACCCTCTTCTATCCCTTGAAATGACAAAACTGCCCTTTGAGATTTTTTTTTTCCACTTCACAAAATTCATAATAATATTATAAATTCATTTAATTTTATTAAAATCATAAGCTTGTAAAAGGTGAACCTAAGTTGTAGATGTAGGGTTGTGAAGAGTGCTTGTCCTCTCTAAACTCTTAACATTGACGGTCCACGTGCAATCCTGGCTGGCGATATTTATTAATTTTGTCACGAAATTATTAAAAAAATTGAAACAGCTTGGCTTGTTTGTATTTATATTTCCTATACAGCTTGTCAAACTGGAATCTTCGTATCCGATCATGTTTAAGACCCTCATATTATTTTTTTATGTGTTACACCAAATGCTTCCTAGGGATAGGCTCTGGACCTTTGTTTTTTAAAATATAATGAATGAAATACATGTTCTAAGTTTGAAATAAGGCAAAAAAGCACTTAAATTTTCACATTTATTCCACAAGAAAGGTGAGAACATGATGTGAAATAAGTTGAAAGCTCGGAATATTTGCTCATAAACTTGATTTTATATGAAAATAAATTGAAAGCAAGTATCCCCAGTTTCCATAATTTTCTCTTTAGTGATTCCTCACAATTCAAAGCTTTGAAGGGTTTCGTGTTTTTTTTTTTTTTACTTTTTTCTGTTTTCTTAATGCCACACTGTTTAAAAAATATTGTGATAAATTAAATAGCCATTTAAAAATGAAAAAAAAAAACTGTTTTTCAAATGCCAAAATGTTTTTCTTAAAAAAAATTAAAAATGAAAAAAATGTGTTTTTAAACGCTTTTTTTTTGCTTTTTTCATTTTTTTAATGCTAAACAGTTTATTTTTCATTTTCTATTTTTTATTTGTTACAATTTTACTTATCTTGTAATGTTTGTGTTATTAGTTTCTCACTTCTTTTATTTTCCCTCTATTTTTAGTTTTTTAACATTTTAAAAAATGTACAGTATGTATCCATTTTTTTCAAGCTCGCCATATTGTACATGAGAAAAACCTCACCGTTTAAAACTCCGAGACCTTACTTGTGACTATAACTTAGAAGCTTCGTGTTGTTATCCATTGATTAAAATAAAGCAACATTTTATGTGTGCATATAAGGAAGGAGAGATCACTCATTACAACTGGATGTGCAAGTTGGGGGGTCCATACAGTCAATTAAGCAGGAAGCAAGGCAATTTTAATGGGTAAGAACAATTGTTTAAGCAACCAATTAAAGACTTAGGGTCACAAGATCATGTTAGGGTTTAAGCAATGCCCAGAACAATAGTTTATGCAAATAAAGGCTAAGTCACATGATGATGTTGGGGTTTTAAGCAATGCCCACTTACATAATATAAAAACTGATAAACCCTACAACTACAAGGTCTCTGGTCAATTTTTTGCACAAAAGGAGACCTGCCCATGAATGAGCACCATGTGAGGCCACATGTCAGCTCCTCTCTCTCTCTAGAAATGAAAGAAATTCCCACACTAGAAATGTTGGGCAGTTGTAATACTATATTCTAATTGTGGTGGGGGTCCTTTTCTCCCACATTGTCTCTCTTTTCAATAATCTTGTGGATCTTTGTCCCCTCAATGCATCCACAGCAAGTAAGAGCAATAGAAACTCTCTCTCTTTCTTTATTTCTCTTTTTATTTCTCTCTCTCTTTCTCTCTCTCTCTCTCTTACTAGAAAGAAAGAAATTTGTCTCTTGGATGAAATACAATGCTTCATTTTGGCTTGTGCGGGATGGAAATGCTTCTCCTTTGGTGTTAGGCTTTCTATTGAGATGAGATGCTCCACGTCTCCCTTGTCACTTAATGTCCTTGCGTCCAAAATGGAGCTCTTTCTCCTCCCTCCTCATCTTGTCTGTCTTTCAACCTGCTTTTTTGACCACAACATGTGCCCCTCTTCTGCATATTACTTGTCTTATTCCTTCTCTCTCTCTCTCTCTCTCTCTCTCTCTCTCTCTATATATATATATATATATATATATATATATATATATATATATATATATATATATATATATATATATATATATATATATATATATATATATATATATATAACCAACAATCAAGTTAGTCAATTTGAATCATAATTGGTAGACATGATATTATGTTTATCATATATATATATATATATATATATATATATATTGAGAATAATTGGTAAAGGTCGGGGATAGACACGAGATCCTTTAAATTGTTTGTTGAAATATGTTTTTTCACATGCCAACCATGCAGATATGATATTGGAATACTATCATGAGAAACATATATTAAGTTAATAATCTTGAAGTCTAATAATGTTTTTATAGCAATAGAAAAATAAACAGCTCTTATATAACATCAAAATTTTACTAGTAGAGAAACCAGCATTTTTCATAAAAGTAACTTGAATTAAGACTTCTTTTATGTTAAATTAGTGTTTATAAACAGTCTAAAATGCATACATTCTTGTTCAAAATATATCTCCACAAGAATCACAGGGAGCTATTTTTATTAAAAATGGCTGGCTGTGTTCATCTAACAACACCCAGCTGGCTGATTTCAATTCCCAGTTAAGAAATAAATAAAAACTCATACTATACAAACATTTTTTTTTCTTTTTGGGTCTTGCACACATACATGCAGGGGGGGAGGGTCGTTCCTCGTCGCTCTTCTTGGCCTGATCCTGGCCCGGCCAGCAAATCGTCTTGGCTCAACCCTAGAAAAAATCCTGGCTCCGCCCCGGCATACATGTGCAGATAATGCAACTTTACTTGTTAAGTTGACAGCTCAATTTCTTCCATCTCCACTACCATGTACATGCTTTAATCTTGTGGATGGCAACACACACATAGCAAACAGACCTACTCACATTTTAATAAAGGCTATTTGATTATGTCCACCCATGCAGTGGTGGAAGAAAGAAAAATATTTTCTATTTTCATTAGTTCTTATATGAGCTTAGGTCGCTAAAACAAAACACATTAATTAATCATTGCATTTAAGCAGTCTGGTTTTTATCTTTCACCTATATATATATATATATATATATATATGTGTGTGTGTGTGTGTGTGTGTGTGTGTGTTTGCAAGTTCGGCGTGTTTTAAATCAATGGGTCCATTTGGATGGGACTTGGATTCTTGTATGACAAAAAATGGTGAAACCCCAATTATGTATCCAGTCTATATCACAAGGACTTGTCATTTCAAAGGTCGCGGTGCGGCATGACCTTTTTTGAGTGAGTGGAAATCCCACCACCCGAGTGAAGGCCGGCCGATGGGCGTAAGAGGGAGTGTTGTAAACTCAACAATCTGCTCACGAAAAGATGCATAGATTTCTTAACATTTTGCCTTAATTTAGAGAAATACAAATAAGGGTGAACAACGGAGTAGCTCGGCTCGGGAACGAGTTCGAGCTGAATCATTTGCTTAATGAGTCGAGCTCGAGTCCATGAGTCGACACATTCAAATAATCGAGTTGAGTTCAAACTCAACACGTAATTGTCGAGCTCGAGCCTTAATTGAGTTTGTCGAGCCTCAATCAAGTCGATATATTAAAACAAGTTTACGAGTTTGTCGAGCCTTAATCGAGTCGAGCTCGAGCTCAACACGTAACCATGAATATCAATTATATTCAAACGAGTTTGTCGAGCCTTAATCGAGTCAAGCTCAAGCTCAACAGGTAATTGCCGAGTCGAGCTTAAGCATCTTCTGTCGAGTTATTCTCGAGCTCGAGCCGAGTCGAGTTCGAGCTCAACAAGTAACTGCTGAGTCAAGCTCGAGCTGCTTTTATCGAGCTATTCTCGAGCTTGAGCCAAGTCGAGCCTGAGGTTTTATTAGTCGGGCCGAGTTTGAGCTGACTAATCTAAGGCTCGACTCCCCTCGACTGGTGCTCTCCCCTAAATACAAATAATATAAACAGCTTTTGAAAAATATACTCATGATGTGTGGTTGATCCAAACTAATTGCAATGCTCGATTACACAATTAACTAAAGAATCAATGATGAAGAAAAAGTGAAGTTGGGAGAAAAGAGGGGAGACAAAAGCAGCAGGGAATTGCACTCTTTTGATTAATGGGAGAAGGGATGGGGAGGAGGCCTTTCTCCCTACTTTGAAGTCATCAGAAGCCCTCCTATTCCTCTACACGTGATGTGCTTCAAGAAAGAGAGAGAGTTCAGTCTAAAAGGCAAACAACAATCAACAATAATAGCAATAAGAGAAAAGAGAGCTGAACCGTGTTTGCGAGTGTTCTTGTCCTATGCCTACTTTAACTTTTTGATTTTTAGGTCAGAGGCAGAGTTAGAAATTTTTTGTCGCAACGGCCAAACCATAGTTTCGAAATTTTAACAGGAGCCAAAATAGAAAATTTCAAATTATATATATACATATATATAGATATATATATTGAGCTAAAATTATTTAGATTTACATATAAATTTTTAAAGTTTTTAAAATTTGAAAGAGAGATGACCCAGAACCGGTTGCATTTGGAAGACAATGCTCCCACCCATTCTTCCTTTATCTTCAAGGAACTTTTCTTCTTGGATTGTCATATTATATTATAGGCTCAGCTATCTACTTGATAGATTTTTCAAAATTTTGAAAATTTAAAACTCTCCCGGTAACATTTTTCGATATTTTTGTTCGGCTCTGGTCATAAGGATCTCAGATCTACGGATGTAAGGTCGGACCTTCTCCTCATCTGATCTTAAATTCATGGTTTTTATAAAATCGATGCTACTGCGCATTCTTATGCAGCCATCAAGCTCAACCTAAAGCAGCTCAAATGAGATTTTTAAAAAATGTAGATGGGTAAACTGTGAATTTACAAAGTCATTGCAAGCCCACAGCGTTCACCAACCCTCCTAGATGTGGCCCAACTTCTAATGGAATTTGTCACACTTAGGTTGGAAACCTTGTGCTCACAAGTCGACCAACCACTATTTGCATCGTTCATCTCTTTCCTCGATTTTCCATCGCCAATGCGGCCTCGTTAAATCTAAATCTTTGATTATTTTTTTTTTGTAAAATGGAATGGTTATCAATATACATATACATATTTATATATAAAATTTATGGATATATATATATATATATATATATATATATATATATATATATATATATATATATATATATATATATATATATATATATATATATATATATAGAGAGAGAGAGAGAGAGAGAGAGAGAGAGAGGCTTTTGACTTTGACGTGAGAGAGGAAGAGGGGCATGTGAGAAGGAGACAAAAGGGGAAGAGGACAAGCGAGCATGTGCGCACATGGCCACCGGACCCCACAAAATTGCACCTCTTTATTTTCTTTTCTTTCCTCCTTTTTTCTTCTTTTCTCATTCTCTTTTTTTTTTTCTTGACTTTATGTTTTCCACACGCACCCACGTCCATTAATGCTGGTGAATTTAGAGAGAGAGAGAGAGAATTTAGAGAGAGAGAGATGCACGGAAGCTCGTTGTTGACAGCCGCAGTTTGCAGTACTCCATCTGACAAATATGCAATAGTTAGTAATTATCATTAATTTTATTAATTCTTTTATTTGTAATCAAATCATTTAGTTGTCCAAATAAATTATAATATGACCAAATAAATTATGCAAGCAATGACATTGGATCAATGTTTTTGTGGCCAGCTTTTGAAGCAAATGGAGTGGCTAAGATATTTTATGAAGATTACTAGTTTTAAAATCTAAATAAGTTCAATTGAGTTTAAGTTTGTGATAAATATATCCGAGTTGAATGCTAACGACGCATATCATTAGAGGCCTCATATTGGTGCAAGTTGTTTTGTCGATGTCATCATCATCATCATCATCATTTATCATCTTCTGCTGATAGTCTGGTGCACTCGTGTGGTTCGCACGTGAGAAATCGCAGCCATAGGAGTCAATTTTCCTACCAAACACATATGAAACACGCCATCGAACACCTCTATGGTCTCGAGGACAAAAGAAAGCAAGTTGTGGCGCCCATTTTGCATGCATTACTTGTTGTGGCTTGTCTTGATCATACTTCTGGTGACGCGCCACATCGCTAACTACGATAGGTCGAGGGCTGCTTCGGTCCATGGGCTGTGTCCCGCTTCGCCAATGACTTCGATGTTGACCCATCAACATTAGAGTTAGGGCTTGTTAAGATGGTCAGTTCAATTATGGAGAACCGTTGGATGTGGAGTTATCTTTTGTATTTAAGGAGAAGATGTCCTAATCCCTTCGTGTCGTGTTTGTCTGCCCTAATACGTAAAAGTTTGCATTAGTCAGAGTAAGAAAATTTTGTATGTTGTGTTTGAACATGCACAAGATTTCACACGCTTGCTAATTTCTCAAATTCAAAGTCGCAAACGAAACATTTTCTTGTTCATGGTGCGCGGCCTTTGCAGTGGCGTAGCCCCATGGGGGCCAGGGTGGGCAGTTGCCTGCTCCAACTCTTTGAAACTTGTTTAATTTTACATTTTGATATTTATTTTATACATACATTGGTGCACTTTCAGACATAAATGTTTCTAAACATGTGCCATTTTAACAATTTTTTCTGACTCCGCCACTACACCTTGGATTCATGGACTCGATCTGCCGACGTCGCTTTGTGGTCGGAAAATGGCTGCATGAAAATGAAGGCGTGGCGCCGGAACTGAAGACCACATGTGGTCGTGAGAGCTGACGTGGACAAGTCACATTGGTAAGGAGACAAAAAAAAAAATAAAACTCAATTTATTTATTTTTCAAAGAAAAAATAAAATAAAATAAAATAAAAAGGAAAAAAACCAGAGGAGTGCTTTTCCGTGAACTAGAGATAAGCTTGGAAAGTGGGGCCCAGCAGATAAAGGGCATCTGCTCCGGGGCTCTCCGCAATTTTTTTTTTTAATAAGTAAATAATTGAGGGACACATGGTGTACACGTGGCAAATAACCATTGGTTGGGCAGAAGGGATTCACGCCGTGAGACACGGCCTGCTCCCGGGTAACGGAGACGGCGCATCTCGCGCCGACGTGGCAAGATTCCATTGGTCGGACAGACATCAGCATCGTCCTTGGGAACGAAAGGGAGATGCGTCACCAGCGGGACCCGCTTTTAGATGACGTGGCAGCCACGTCATCTGTTACCGGATCGTTCTTCTCCGGGTTTCGCAGGTGGATCCAGATTCATATCCAAAAGGAAACGTGGACTTGGATCTCATATTATTTTCATATTTATATCCAAACTGGATTCATACGTTCCCACGGGCTTGCTCATATTTTGGATGTTGGGTTTGAGATTCTAAATCCAAATTGGTATCTAGATCCAAATCCAAGTCTATTATTGGCTGCAAGACCAAAAACTGGACGGTAATTGACGTTGGGGAAGACATGAATGACATGGGGACACTGTAAAGTCCGATCTTGGTCCGTTTTCAAGGAGACATCAAGTACTGGTACCAAGTTGGATATGGATCTTGATATGACTAATCCAATTGTTCGTGCGATCTTAGTTGAACTGTTATGTCAACATCTTCTAAGACTAAACGGTGAACCGCGGATGGAACCGACTGATATCTACGGCAGCTTTGGACTCGGTAAGAGTTGATGTAAATGTGGGTGACTACGACATATCATGCAGCACGGTTTGGATGAATGCGGATTTGGATCATCCCGCAAATCCGTCGCCACAACATTCAACACTGAAGCCTTGAAACTTCTACAACCTTTTCCCGGCGTCGAATCCGATTTGAATTCATACTCAAGTTTTGCACCCCGTGCCAAAAGAGTAGCGCCCACAACAATCGAACTGACAACCAGACTTTCACCGCCTTATTAGTTCGTTCAGCTAGCTAAACTGACTTTCAAGTGAAAGAAAGTGAAGGATTCAACACTCAGGGTGTGTATCTCTTGACATAATCTTGTCGGCCAACTTTGCTTGATCTTAGTAGCGGAGGTACTTGTTGGCTGGGGTGGGCCACTGCCCACACCAGTCCATCAAAAATTCACTATATTGTGTTAACTTCATATTCTAAATTTTATGCAATGCCCGCGCCAAAGTTGTGTCATCAAAGCAAGTTTTTTAACGATGAAAAATCTTGGTCCGCCACTGTTTGATCCCATCTTAGGGAAAAAGAAAGGACTCTTGGAACTTTTGAATCGGCCACAGAATCAAATCAGTTTGCTACCGAGGCAGGGACCTTGAGAGCTGCCTTTGCGTTCGCTTTTTGGTATCCGAAGTTCAATTTGAATCCGTCGATTCAGGCAAATTAAGGCTGATTTTGACAACACTGAGAAAGAGAAATGCGAATGATATTGATGTCAATCCTTGATGATGATGAAACACTAAGAATCCGAAGTATCTTCTTGTGGGTCATGGGCAGATAATATTGCAAACTTGGGTGATTCAATTGGACCCATCCTGTTAATGTGATTATCCAAGATTGGAGATGGTGAGACACATGATTTTTATCAGAGCCATGACTGTTCAAACAGCAAAGGCCACCATCTTCTACTATGCTTTATGACACTTATGTCTGGGAGCACCCGGTTTTGGAGTTCCCACAGAAAGTTGTGCAGGGAAGTAACTGAGCTGTTCCAAATTCCGGCCTACTATTCAACCACATCCGCAAACATTCACTTAGATCTGGTAATAGAACTCAGACATAACTGGGAACATGCCTTGTTGGCATGTCTGACAGATTCTAAAATAGCCATCTCATCCTAAATCAGCTTTTCTCTCATCTTATCTGACTGCAATTCTCTGTTTGATTTTGTGTATAATCTGCACGTTTTACTTAGGTCACGCATTGGAAATTCTTAGATTAGATTAGATTAAAATCTCTCTCTCTCTCTCTCTCTATATATATATATATACATATATATATAGGCTTGAGTTCTCATAATTTCTTTTCTGCAAACATTCTGCTCAGTTTCTACAACTCTCTTCTTTCATAAGGGAGCTAATGATTTAGTCCTGTTCTTTTCAGTGGGGAGCTAGAGCTAGACAGGAATGCTTCTACTAGAGTATGGCAAGAGATACACGTAGTTTGCTCAAGATACAGGAAGTGGTTCTGGCTGATGAGAAGAAGGAACCAAAAAACAAAAGTATTTTCTCTACTGTTAGATCTAACTGTGTTTGTGCTATGAAGTAGTGGAACAGTTCAATGAATCAAGTGGCCATTGATCGCAAAAGAAGCTTTAACGTGCCAAGTTCGTCGAAAATCAGATTGAGTGACGGTAACTGTGATACATCTAATTTTTCGTCATTGATGAAAAGATGCGACGTTTACTTTCATGGTCAGGATGTTGAAGGTGGCAGTTGTCATTGAATCTCACTAGGGTTAACAAATTAACAACAACTACGAAATGGAGCTTGTGGAAGAAAATCTGCCTCAATATACTGTATAATCTTTATGTTAATCATCTTTCAGGTGAATGGAAGAGAAGGCCGAAGCCCCCAGGGTCTACGGCTACACCCTTGTTATGCTTCAGCTTGCATATTGATTCCCTTTCTTTCGCAGCACAAAAGATTGACGTTACGGGAGTTGAAGGCAGAGACTAACTGCTTACCAGCCTCCATCCTCAACCATTAAGCTTGTCTTTGGCCAATTAGAACAAAATCATGGCATGTTCACATGGGGTATATGCTTAGGGTGTCAATGGATCAGATTTGGTTTAGATACATGACAGTGTAAGTTTTCCACAAATTGGTTTGACTTTCGATTGAGAAATTAGATGAACGGATTTATGAAATGATATTCGATCATATTGGGATTCAATTTTCAATGAATACCCAATCAAATTTGGAATCAGAATTTATGTTAGATTTGATTTTAAATCAAAATATTCTTTATCCAATATCCATATATTTGAAAATGGGACATTATCCATATATTTGAAAATGGGACATTCTTAGCATATCATAATGTTGTTCAGATTCTTCATACATTTAAAAGTTGGATTCAAATTCAATTGTGAATTTAAAAGTAGGATCTGGAAAAATTGGAATTGAAAACTTTAAAGTAACATGTGAGTATGTTATAGACATTTCTTCATTCCTATTTGAATTTGAATATTTGAACATGGGATAAGTTAAATATACTGATTAGGGTTACATCCGTTTTGAATATGATAATCATTAATATCACACATGTGAGGTATTGGCTTAGTGAATGAGTATTCCGCAAGACTAGTATAGGTAACTCCTGACATAAAATGTTCATTTGATTCTCGAATTCAATTTCTCGTTTTTTTACCTCAAATAACTCACTGGAGTGAAATTTTTCCAAGTTTTTGTCAAGTAGTTTGTTACTATGATGGATTGAAATCATTAATACACACAATGTTTGATTATCTTAATATAGGAAGCACTTCCATATATGTTTGTGGTGTTTCCAAGGTTGCATAACCAATGTAGCAATTCCATGTGCCTAGATATGCATGTGTGCATATGAGAGAGAGAGAGAGAGAGAGAGAGAGAGAGAGAAAGAGATGTTGACACCAATTCATTACTAGCTAGTGAAAGTAGCCCTCAAATGGAGTCCTCCAAGCAGTGTTATTTGTATCGCACATCATGCGATACATATCGTATAGGTTTGAAAAACCTATACGATACGCTTACGATACACGATACGCCCCGATACACCCCGTATCATACGATACAAGGATAAAATTATTTTTTATAGTTTTAAAAAAAAAACTTTTTTCTCCCTCTTTCTAAACATGTCTAAAAGTTGCCAGAGGGAAAAGTTTTACTAGTTTTTCTACAAAAACACCATTTATGTGATAAATCGTCGATTTAGAACTTGTTTGTCGATAAGAAGGTTTACTCATGGCCCGTGGGGATGATGGGAACTTAATTGATGATAATCATAATATATTATTTGTTGCAAACTTGTAATGTAATCTAAAACACTTTAAAGTTTAAACTTTAAAGTTTTGATCGATGTTTATTATGTTGTTATGAATTTCTTATTTGTCATTTCTAAATGTTGAGTGTTGTTAATACATTATGGCTTATAAATTATGTGATGAGTTTTTTTTTTAATATATATAAAACATGACTTTTTAAATTGATTTTTTGTTTTTCCTGATTTTACCAATTTTTTTCTAAATTTTAAATATTTTTATGAATTAAAAAATTAATTTACGATACATTACGCTACATTTATGATACGTTACGATACAGTGTATGGGTCGGCCCGACCGATACACGATACGCTACGCCTTTTATAACATTGCCTCCAAGTGTGTGAACTGTGCATGTGATGCATGTGTGCATGTTTGTGTGTGTATGTTTGAAGTACAGAGAGAAAGATGAAGAGAAGAGAGAGAGAGAGCCAATTTGAACAGCAATTCAGTACTAGCTAGTGAAGTAAGAGCCATGGAATCTATACGCATTTATAAGGTCTGGGGAACATACTCTCAAAAAATAGTGATCTATTGAGATACTCAGCGACCAACAACCTAAACCAGCACACATTTTTTCTCTTTTCTGATATGTGATCTTAGGATAGGCAGAACCTTACCAGATCCTGCGTAAGAAATATTTGCAGAAATTGTGCAAAATTCGCGTAAAATCGTGTTTTTTATCGGCGACAAGGCGGACCACAGGTGGCAGAACAAACAAATTCATAACACAAACACACAGTTTTTGGCAAGGAATAATAGCTCACATGATGCATAAATGTGTACATGGTCATATGGTTGTTGGATGAAAAATATGTGGCTTAGAGGTCGCCACATCCACTGCCTGAAGGAAATAATTGAGGGCAAGATCAAGATCAACTGTCTAAACAGTAAAGAGATCATGAGTCCCATTTCCTTCTTGATTCCTCCATGACCTCCTGTTTGATTGGAAGGAAAAAGGGTCCCCAATGTTGGCAGGTTTCAGCCCCACATGTCTCAAACGCGCACTTTCACAAAGCAAAGGAAGAAGAAGAAAGTTTTTAAAGCATCAGTGTAATTATAAGAGGTTGATACCATAATTTTCAAAATCCATTCTCGAACAGAACCAATGAAGGTGCCAAATCAGCGAATTGGATGATTAGTATATTGCATCGGCTGAATATAAATGAAAATTATAAAAAAAATCATTAAAAAATAAGAAAAATGTTTAAACATTTAAAAATTACCACATGGTACTCTTGAACCGGCTACTGAATCGAATCGGTCGATTTGTGCCAATTCTGATAATGCTGATGAGTTCAATACCTGACGTGTGCCTCTTGGTTAGTAGCGGAGTCACATGCGGGCTGGTGTGGACAGTTGCCCACATTAAAACCCTTAAAATTGCATATATACATGAGTATTTCTAAATAAGTGCCCCTCCAGTCAATTCTTCTGGTCCTCCACTGCATAGTTGACTCATGAATTGCCCAAGTCAGCTCGGATCGCCTATAAATCCATCCACGAGTCAAGCTTTGGGCTGACTCGGCCCTGACTTGGCCTGACTCAGCCCGCTTCGCTCCTGAATATATATTGTGGTTTTTTGAATACTCACCGAGTCGGCAGTCAACTTGCTGACCTAGTGACCCGGGCATCAGCCGATCCGAATCTGAGTCATGGGTTTGCCAACTATGCTCCATTGCTCAGCTAGCGCGTCAACTGGCTTAGACCAATAATTGAAGAGTATGTTTTATGTGACATCTCAATCTGTTTTTTCATGCTTCGACCTCACTATCCAACCAGAGCGTGGAAAGTTAATGCGTTCTGAGGTTGAGTCCAGATTCGCAAAAGTTCCAAGACTGGTAAGCTCACCAGTCCAATGAGTATGTGAAATAAAATTTTCCCATAGTAAAATCTACAATAAAGCATATTCCAGTTCCTGGGTAAAATAAAATAAGTTTCAGTCCCAAGTTTGAGCTGGCATTTTTGGTTACAAATAATGAGGAGCTATCAGTTAGGCAAGACAAAAGCAGAAAAGAAAAGAAAAAAGGACACAATGTGCATTATGAGATCCTGCCTGAATCTAGATTAGGTTTCTTCTGCAGATCTGGTATCTTGTCCCATTTAATATGCCTAAATGATCTGTTCCAAAACCTATCAGTATGGGCATGGGGGATCTGCCCTCTCTGGAAGAGGCCCAATATGCAGAAACAGCATGTACAATGGTAGGTGGAATTTTTAATGGAAACATAAAAGGAATAGTAGAAGATTCATCTGGATGACTTTATTGGCATTGTTGCAGAGAAATGGGAAAAAAGTTTAAAAAATAATGTTGATATAGCTTTTCACAGACAGAAAAAAGAATGCAACCCAGGCTTGTTGGGGTTGGTTGAGCAGTAGGACACATTAAATATTGTTTTTTTCTTAACTGTTTTACTTGTAAACTGTTTCCATATGCATAGAATCCATTTTGAATGAACAACAAGGACATGGGCAGCAAACTGAGAAAGAAATTATATATCTCAGCCGAAAGGCCTTCCACTTCTGCAGCGGTCATTAATTTGAGTTCAACTCCCACATGGATGAGCTTATTCATGAATTGCATTGATGAAGAAATGGTACTGGAACAAGGTGATAAAGAGTGAGAAAAGGCTACTAAACACACAAGGAAGAAGGCAAAATGAAAGGACGCATTTAACACAGGATCACTGTCATGATCATAGCTTGAAGATACAGAATGATCAGCACTCAACTAAATAATGTTTCATCTTCCTTCTTTGTCAGATTCCAAGACAAACTGATTGCACCAATAAAAAGGGCCACCGTCTTCCACGAACCATCCATCTCAAGATGGATGGACACTGATGATAGCAGAGTGAGTTGATACACCATGAATCTCACTGTATTCAGCCATGATGCCACAATCAATGCTTCAGCGACAACAGCCAAAAGAGCAAAGGGATTACGCGGAAGTCATTTCACACTTATTGGCCAACAGTGAGAGTACCTTGCTGCCATTAGTAAAAACGTGAGCCCATGGTCAACCTTTGAGTTAAATACTAGCAAAATGCCATTTACAAGGACCTTAGAAACTGTAGGTACTTTATCTCTGTTTGTTTCTATCAGAAAACATGTCTTTAAATTGCTGGCACATGCAAACTTCAAAGAGGTTCTTTATCATAAGTTCAAGAAAATTTAGGAACAAAGTCATGTCTATGTATCAGCATATTATAATGTTCAAAAATGGGTAAAACCGCAGATTCATGAATTAATGAGCCAATAAATCATTAGAAAATCATTGGTACCATCAAAAGCTTTAAAAACAAATCACAAATATCTGCATGTTCACACACACATAGATAGACATAAGATTAAAGAAACATAATTAATGGTGAAGGATTGTTATATGTCACATACTAATTATCCTCCACCATCCTAAACTTGATTTCAAGCATCGGTAGAGAGAAAATATTCTGCAGGTTTCAAATTTACGACGCCAAATGAGATTTGTTATCACCTTCGTAAATTACTGCTACCAAAGGATCTATAATAATCAAATCTTATTACCAATATAAATAGTTAACATGATTTCAATTACCATCACAAGGCATTGTTGCTGAACATTATGCATTCAAATGAACCTTCTCAGCATATTGTCTGTACTGGCAGGCGAGAGATAGTGAATGGTTGCTTCCTCTTCACTTCTTCAATCATGGATCCTCCACATGCTCGCGCTCTGCATGCAGCTTAGTGGGGGCACATGCATGTGGCGTTTTTAAGCCCTTTCAATAAATGGACAAAAGGGGGCCGGGTGGGTTTGTACTTAAGACTGCTGACAATGGGTGTCTTTCTTACATGGTGAAAAAGATCTTTCCAATTTGCTTTTCTTTTCACCTGGTTTACTTGTTTGGAAAGAAAATGATGCATTGCCAATTTGGATCTGAAATAAGAGCAGTGGGGCAAGAATGATTGGCCATTTCCTTGGGAAAATTCCACTTACAGAAGCCTTTTACTGTCTCATTGCTGCAAAAAGATATCCCACATTTATTTGAAAAGACACAAGAACCCTGACTTCCACTGAGACTACCAAATGAAAGCTCACTCGAAATCTAGATTTTCTTTTCCATAATAAAAGAGAAGCCACTCTCTAAACTTGTTAACTTCTGAATTAAGCATATACAGCAAAGGATTCAGAATAAAATGGGAATTTAGTCATAAATTTGACCTTTTACGGTCTAAATCCAATGCTTCATGGTCCCTTTAAAAATTTATCTTCCTCACGTGAAATCTTTCTCACACATCTGTCGGCAGTCTTTGCTTGATTTCCAGGCCTGCATGGATGAATGATTGATTGACTCATGTGACAATGCATATGCTGACGGATGACGGAACCGGACCAACTTGACAAGCCAGCTACAATCTTCTCATTCCACATCAACTTTTGGACTGTAACTAGCAACGGTGTATGTGCTTCTGATCAATGTTCTGAATCTTCGTTTGGATTTTGATACATTATAAAAAAAAAAACTAAAATTAATTTACAAATTTATGTTCAAATTTAATATATATATATATATATATATACTGTCATCCAAACATCCAATTTTTTTTCCTTTTTTAAGAAGTCATACGAATTGGAAGGAGTTTAAGATCACTGGAGAATTTCAGCTTATCAAGACAGTATTGTTTTTTGAGAGAGAAAGAAAGAGTACTGAAAAGCAGCGAGAGATGAGCTTTTCTTGGCTCCTCGTGACTTTGGTAAGGCCAATAGACCTGTCCTAGTCTATTCTGCACCGACCTACGGCCACTTGGACTGCCGATCGATTTCTCCCTTGGCTCACTGTTTCTTTTTCTCTTTCTGCCAATTCGCGAAATACTTATTTTGGAGTAGCTAGTTTCTTTATATATAATATAAAGCTCAAAAGTTAGGAATATTAGGCTTTATCAAATCAAACGCTGATGTCTAATATCATGAGTAACCAATATCAATCTTTGATTTAGAGTTTGCAATCGAGAAAGCATGCACTTATTGGCAAGGTTCTTCTTAGTTTTGTGTTAGGAATTCCTTTAACTCGTTTAACTGTTTCTTTTTTTTTTAACTAATTCAATGGACAACTATCTAATAAAAAAATCCAAAGGAAGAATTAACATATTTATTCTGCCTCCAAATATCTCCTAAAGAAAAACTTAGAAACAGAAAATCTTTCCCTCCCTCATGACATACTTTTGTAGTTGACCGAGTTTAAATGAGTCGAGTTCTTATAATTGGAGCACGATTCTGTTAACATTTCAATCCCAAATTCAAACTCGAACTCATTTTATTTATAAATGAATCTAACAAGAGTCGAGCTCGAGTTGGTTCCAACTTGTTGTCCAGCCTTAGTTTCAAGTTTTTGCTATATAATGAGGGGAAGGAAACATGCTCTTACAGGAAGCACAAGATCTCTCTCTCTTTGTCCTTCTCCTTCTGCAATAATGCATGGGTTTCTGCTGATGTTATCTAGCTGTTGTGGGGTTGCGTGTGCTTGCTGCATGTGCTTCTTCTGGTAAGGCGTAAGCAAACATGTGAAATGGAAATGCAAGTGCACAAGGTAGATCTCTCTCTCTCTCTCTCTCTCTCTCTCTCTCTCTCTCTAGATTGAGTTGTTTAGAAATCTTTTCACACATAAACTTGCAGCAAACTGTTCTCTCTCTGTCTCATTTGGTTGTCTAGAGAATTTTCACAAATAAACTTGATGAGAATCGAGCCTTTCTCCCCTTCTCCCTCTCTCTCTCTCTCTTATTAGATTGGGTTGTTTAGAAAATTTTCAGAGATACATAAACTTGATGAAACTTGATGAGAGTAAAGTCTCTCTCTCTCTCTCTTCCTTTCTTACTGGATTGGCCTTGGGTCGTTTTGAAGTTAAGTTTTCACATTTGAAGTTTGAAAGTCAAATCATTCTCTTGTTTTGAAAACTTTCACAATTGACGAGACTCCAATCTCTCTTTACTGTGGGATCGAATTGGCTCATGTAGGTGGCAACTTGATTCAATTCATCATGCATCGAGTTTTCACTTTTTCTAATATATTTAAGTTTTTTCTTTCATTATGTTTACATTTTTGTCGCTAACTTCTTTAGTTTGTTTTGTCCGAACTGTAGCTTATTCACCTGAATTCGATCAATCAACAACCCCGCCACAATCCGATTCATAAACTCGTTTTTATAGCTCTCTCTCTCTCTCTCTCTCCCGCTAAATTGGATTTCTTTCATATGTGAACTTGGTGATCAAAGTAACAGGAAAAAAAAAACAATGAGTTTAAACTTTAAACTCAAAAAACTGCATGCTTGAATGGTTAAAAAAAAAAAATCAACAAATCAACACCCAAAATATTATAAGTTGTTTAATCAACTATTTTTGCACTATAAACCATTATTAATGTTCTCTTAGCAACTGCTTTTTAGATTTTTAGTTTCCAAAATTCTTACAAAATCTCACATCAGACATATTTAAACTGTCATATATATATATATATATAAGCTCAGGTCATTTGACTTGTCGAGTTTCTTTTTATCTCTCACTTCATTTTCTTTTTATCTCTTTCTCTCTCTTCCGTAAGAGAAAGTTGCATGTGCGCACGTGGTGGCATCGTGCAGGGCAATCTCCAAACGGGTCCACGTGCACTCTGACCCGTCCGTAATGAGCTTTTTACATGTCAACCCCAACAATACAATCATAATTCTAAAAGCCGATCCCAAAAATCCAAAATTCGCATCAGCCCCTCAGTCAGAAAACTTTTTCCAAATCTCAAAAAGGACAGGTCAGGTGCCCTTGTCCTCCCCACCCTCCGCCTCAAATTAACCCAATTTTTTATTTCTTGACCTCCCTTAAAATATTATTTAGAAAAAATAAACAAATAAGAGCACTGCCCAAGTAGGGGCATGGTGTCCCCCACAGGGAACCTGCTTGTGTCATCCACCATCCCTACAACATTTCAAAACCCCACTGAATAAACAAATCCCCACCACTAAAAAAATAAATAATAAACAAGTTAATAAAAATAATGAACACCAGGCAAGGATATTGGCATGATGGAAAGATCACTGCTCGAGGCGATTCATCTCATGCACTCCATGTGATTTTGTTTTAAGTTGCCTTTTCTTTCATATATAGATAAGTGCACAATGTATTAAACTATAAGAATTAAAAAATAATTTTGAAAACTTAATGTCTCACTCAGTGGTCTAGTGTGGGCAGTTGACCACACCAATTTCGTAAACTTTACTTATTAATAATTTCATATATATATATATATATATATATAACATTAAGGTTATTGAACTAGTGCCCCCACCAGCCAAAATTTTTATCTTCACTAGCGGTCTCAGTTCAATTTTATGAGTCGATAAAACTTATGCATATTTTTTGTTTTATAAACAATTAGAACGAAAAGAAAGTTAGTATTTTTTGTTTTTTGTTTTATAACTAGTATTTTTTGTTTTATAAACAATTAGGTACTAAAAGAGAAGCTAAGTTGGGAGACTCATGATAATATATTGGTCTACTAGCTTTTTCTTGCTTCTATGTTGTGTAACACAAATACAAATAGCTTGCTTATTAGTTTTAATCAACAACTTAGTTGCTGGGCGAGTGACAAAGTTTCTTGGCTCGAATCCGGTTCAAACTGGGTGGGTGCTGCTTACTTGTGGATGGCAATCCAATGCTAGAACTTATAATTTTTTATGTCAATTCTGGATTTTCTATAAAGTTTTTGTGTCAAACTCGACTAAGTTTATGGTACCTACATCATGCAATTACATTTATTTTTAATTATCTTCTTTTTTAGATTATAAATAGTGGATGTGTTATACTTTAATTGACAGGTGTCACAGTTTCTACCCAAAACAACATTGAATACGTGGGTGAGGGAGAGGAGGGAGCAGTTTTGACCTTTTTATCGAATAACCCAAATCAGATTAATGACTTACTATGGTAAAATGGTCCATAACAATGGTTTATCTCGCTAATTGCATGCATTTACAATATATTCTAGGTTGCTATTCGCATTTCATTGTACAAACATGTAACTTGGTTTTGTCTACATAAATGTTATGTTTATGTTATTTTTCATCGATCGTATTAAGCACATTTGTTAATAAATATTGGTTCGATTGACTAGATTGCGAATATAGAAATTGGTATTGTCTACAAAAATGAAATGGTTTGTTAAAGATAATTATGATTATTCATTCGATTAATTTGATTATGTACATATACCTTGATTTTGCTTACGTAAATGTTAAGTTGATGTTATTTACCGTTGATCGTCTTAAAAATATTTGTTTAAGCAGATTGATTCAATTCCGTTTTTTTTTTCTTGTATTCCGACCTTAAGGGTATGCTTGTTTCATCATGGATCTAAGACCCGCAGTGATATGAAATCCCTGGAATCTCAAATCCAAGAATTTAACGTCGGACCACGCTCATATCTGACCTTAAATCTATGGTTTTTAGCATGTAAGGTGGATTTAAGATCCACATTATAGAAATCCTCATTAAACGAAGGATCTTTAATGCGGCCTCGGCTCTAAGATCCGATGCTATCAAACGCAACCTAAAAGATTAGCTAATTCTTGGGAGCCATTTTGGCTGAGCCAAAGCTACACACCCACTGAGGTTGATATGGTATGGGCTTGTAGGGGCAAATGCCCACACAAATTGCTTATTTGTATATTGATGCTTCACAGTCATTTTCTTATGTGCATATTACTCCCTCACAAAAGTCTTGGAGTCACCAAGAGACCATGGTCCCTATGGTCCCCAAACTTTGAGTAAAACATGTGTGGGTTCATCAAGTTGGTCAAGTTTGTTTCACATAGTGCCAAAATGTAGACTTTGAAATTGGGTCCATCTCTTTCTCCCTTCTCTTGTTGAGCTTTGAATTGCTACTTGGAACATTCATTCAACCTCTTTCCAGCCACCCAACTCATGGGCCTTAGCCAACAAACTGAATCGAGTCTTCAAACGCTGCTAGGCGCGCGGCGGACCCACCTGAGGCGGTCTGCACCTACTTGATCGAGCCAAGGTGGGCTCGAGCCATAATGGGAACACCAATTATTGATTGAAAGCGGACCCATCTCGAATCGATCCACAAACTGACAAGATCTCCCTCGCCTGCTCAAATCATCAGAGCGCCATCTTTATGAGCGCTTTTGTCCCTACCAACATAAGAGGACTCAGCATTCATGCCTCGCTCTAACGTGGCCTCAGTCATGGCCGAGAAATCTCTGCCATCGAAGCCGCAGGTCACAGCGCTTTCAGAGAATTTGCAACTTCAATTCTCACTCACCTGTTCATGGTGAGTGAGTTTTTTCACCTTCATTTATAAATTTTTTTTGTCCTTTTTTTAAATAAAAAAATAAAAATAAAAATAAAAATAAAAGCTGTCATTTTTTTTCCCCTACAGCTGGAATGCCAAGATGTGCACGTGAATCCAATTGGGCACCTGTGATTGCTTCGATTCTAGAGAGAGAAAGAGGAGAGAGACAGAGAAAAATGGAGCCTGCCCATGAAAAAACACCTCGTCGGTGAGGCAGATGTCTTCTCATTAAGATTAAAAAGAGAAGAAAAGAAGTAAAAAAGAAGACCCACAAAGAAAAAATTACATGCGGAAGAGGAAAGAGCAGAAACCAAGAAGAAAAATAAGGGTTGGTTTCTTCCCCTTCACCTTCCTTCCTTCCTTCCTTACTTCGATAGTTTAACACTCGAAAGAAACAAAGAAAAGAAGAAGGGCAGGCAGGGCAGAAGCAGAAGCAGAAGCAGAATCCCCAGCTGCAGCTAACAGGGCTCTCTGTTCATCATCGTCTTCTCATCGCCTACAGAGTCGAAGAAGCTGGCCAGGGCCTTCATGGCGGTCACCTGTCCCTGGAGAGCCATTATGTAGTCGGCAGCCTCCTCGAAGAGCCTCTCCAAGGCCATGCCCTCGCCTCCGGGGACCAGCCTCTTCAGAGCCCTGACCCTCCTCTCCATGCCCTCCTTCTCGCTCTCCCTCCCCTTCAACGACAGCAGGGACCTCTCCCTTCTCCTCCTCAGGGACGCCATGGGCTTCCTCTTCCTCACCAGCATTCTGCTGAGCCTCCTCGTTTGCAGCGCCTTCTTCTGCCTGCAACTCCGGAGCCTCAGCCTGAGGGCCCTGCACCAGTGGTATTGCCGCCCGTTTGAGGATTGGGCGAGCCCCATATCAGCAGCCGTCTTGATCATCTTCCCCCTCTGCACCACGCTGCCTTGTATTCCCACCTGCTGCTGTGTGGCTTCTCCAATGGCAGGCAGCAGCCATTGGAGATAGGAGACTGTGTTCCTCGCCGACATGGCTCTTCTGTTTACATCCATGTTCTAGAGAGAGAAGTGGTGAGAAGAAGAGGAGGGGTTGAAGATGAAGCTGGCTGTGCTTAAATCATTGTGGAGAAGAGCGAGCTCTGTGGGCCATCCCCAAAAATGTCCATGCCAACCAGGCAAAGGGGCCCACTTGGTTCTTTTTGTCTTTCAAAACTTTTTTTTTTTTCAAAAATTTATTTTATGTTTTTATTTATTTATTTATCTATTTATTTGTCCTCATAAATCAGGCCATTTCTCCAAGTCTCCTCCTGCCATTCAAGCATCTTATATATGTATATACTTTTCATTTTCAACTTAGAAAGAATGAGCTTACAATTATATTACAGGAAGTTTCTAAGTCATAAAACATTCTCACAAATTTGGTTCAAAACCCAAATAATTTCTCCTGCTTGATGCATCAAAGTTCAAACACTTTCCTTCCACTGTTCTTTAAGTAGATCTAAATGTGGGAATGATTTTGATACTAGAATGCCCACTTTTGTTTTTAAAAGCAGCGCACATGAAAAGAAAAGAAGGATTTTCACGTTTTAATCAGTACCAAACACGACTCTAGTGATAATAAACTTTTTTAAAGAAGATGAAAATGAAACTAGCAAATTACATTGATTGAGAAATGAGCTGCATCTGGTTCGATTAAAATGTAATTGGAATCAAATCCAGATTACGGAATTGGATCCAGATTGATGGTGCCATGGTCATGGGAGGGAGAGTAATATGATCATTCACGCTCAAACGGAACGCACATGCGCTCACATGCGCCACTTAAAGACCTGCCGACCCATGTGACCAGCCTTCCTCGGCCCTACACGCGCCTCTCTCTTCCCTCAGACGTGGACCGCTCTCGGCCGTCCATCTTTAACAGTCAAGACCTCGTGGTTTGTTCCCAGCCGTCGATGGTCTTCTGCCGACCTCGGCCCAGGCGCCGGTCACGAGGTGCTTGTGATTGGGCCATGCAAAGAGAGAGATTGGCTGGATTGGGCGGAGCTGGCCGCGCCTTCTCCAGGTGAGAGGGCCCCAGGTCATCCACATTTGAGGGGCTTCATGCCAATGCTGCCGAGCATCTCCAGATCCATGCCACCAGAAAACATGGATTCGCATCTTACAATAACTCTCTCTCTCTCTCTCTCTCTCTCTCTCTCTCTCTCTCTCTCTCTCTCTCTCTATATATATATATATATATATATATATATATATATATATATATATATATATATATATATATATATATATATATATATATATATATATATAAAGTGTGGAGGGATGAGACAAAAAGTCCCTTAGTTAGAGTAACAAACCACAGAAACCAAAGGCGAAACATACAATACAATTCACAAAAAACGAAATAAGAGGGGTGGGGAGAGAGTGGAAGGATAGAACGATACCATCATCCAGCTGCAGAAAGAGGATGATGCCGCAGCCGAATGACAAAATTGGCATCCCCTACACAAGACGAGCTACAGACTCCGACCATAGAAGGTGCCCCTGAAGACCCTGTTGCTAAGCTCCTCCCAAATGCGCCACCAAGCTGAAATAAGCCACAACCTATAAACACGACCCCAAGAAACAACCAAGTGGGGGGAAAGACAAAAGAGGAAAAGAAGACGAATAGAGGGTAGGTCGGGAAGACTATTAACAAGGGAAGGTGAGGCAGAGGAAAAGACCTTAAAAAAGCAATTGCAAGACATAAAAAAATGAACTCGAGACTCACGACGAGAGAGAAAAAAAAGCACCGCTTAGTCATGGTGTTGTGACATTTGGGGCAGATGGTGGCAAGGTGGCCTCAATAATCATACCTCTAGAAGTCTCCTCTTTTTCTGGTAGCCAGGAATCAATTTTTTTCTGCTTCATATTTTTCTAATCGAAACTTGTCCTCTTGGAGTCAGCAAAACACGACAAACTCTAAGCTAATGGGTTTTCAGGAGCCTTGCAAATTGTGGGCAAACCAGACATGTCAACAGCTTCTTCTTTTAACCAAATTTGACTCTGATGATCAACCATGGTCGTCTGACTAAGAATCAGCATATAGAATCGTGCTTATTTATGAAATGATAAAGCAATTTGAATCTTGAATATGCTTGACTAAATTTTGGGTGTTGATCAATTCTCACTAAAACCTGTTTATGTACCGTAATTAACTGCTCTAAGTTCGATTTCTGCAAAATCAATCATGTATTATATAATTTACACTTATATGTGATTAATTTTACAAAATTAAGATGAAGAAATGCCCTGGATATCTTCGTCTGTATAAGAGTAGAGCATTTCACCATACATATTCTACTTAACCTCCCGCTCTCTCTCTCTCTCTGCCTTCTGCTTTCTGTTCTCTGCAAAATGGGAGTTAATGTCAGAAGAGGTCAGTTGCTGAGTGTCCAGAGCCCTTATCTCCTTATGCAACGGAGACATCTGGTGGACGTCCTTCTTTCCAATACTTTAATCGAGAGAGAATTAACGAGTTCATTGTGTGGGAAGGGGGACCAAGGTCCTTGGATTCAAGTAAAATAAAGGTGATGTCTTTTGGATTTTTCAGAAAGTCATTGGAAATGGCAATCGGCACATGCTCTGCCAGAGCCGAAAGAAGATTATTTTCATACCAACCTTAATTCCATCATTATCCTGAATCATGGATACACTCAGAGCATCGGTTTCTTAGTTTTTCTCTTTTCTGGTGTTCTCACATAAAAGAAAAACCCATCATCTGATCATGTACTGTAATGTTGACCTGCATGTGACTCCATGAAGCCTGTCATTTTAAAAAGAAACTCTCTCTCTCTCTCTCTCTCTTATTCACATGGTTTCAGCACTACCCAACTCCTGGATTACAACACTTGAACATTTGCAATGCCACTAATTTCTGGATCTCCTCAAAGATCCTATGGTTATTAAAAAACTCTTTCTCTCTCTTTCGCTCACATGGTTGCAGCACTATCCATCTTCTGGATTACCGCACTCGGCACATCTGCAATGGCATCTAATATCTGGATTTTCTATAAGTTGTGGTACATAATTCATTGCACATTCTCATGTTCAGTGGAACACGAGACAGTGCAACTTGTTATTTGTTAATGTGATTTCCACATGAAAACGCTCCAAAAGCGAACACCCTGGTGCTTTGCCACTATCCAGAACCTTCAAATATATAAGGTCTTCTCTTCGATGTAATTGAATCATCATGCATCAAGTAATAGAAATTGAAGGCTACACGAAGAAAGATGAATTTGCGCAACCGATGGTTGTTCTTGAAGCTCACCAACTGAACACCAAATGCAACCAAAATTACGGAACTGTTTACCAAAAATCTTCAAATAACGTCTTTTATTTGGTAAAGAAAGAAAGATAGGGATGCAAGAGCAATAATAAATTGTAAAAGCTGAAGGTATTTCCTAAGTTTTAACGCCAATATATCACAAAAGATTGGAACACTGAAACGATCAATAAAGGAAAAGAGAATACTGAAAAAATGATGGAAAATAACAGTAAAGATCCAAACCAAATCAACCTTGCAACACTTTTCAAAGTGTTCCTTTCATCTGTTCCATTTGTAAATATGTGTCAGCAGAAAAAAAGCGGGCTTAATGATTTTGATGAAGGTTTCAGTTTTATAAACTAAGGGCATAGGAACGGTCCTCAAAATAGAATATCACGGTGAGACAGGCATAAATGAACAGTTCCTGAACCTACGAGCTTTTCGCAAGTAACTTAATCGAATTTAATTAGTTTGATCTTTTTCTAATTTAATGGGCATATTGGAACTTGAATCTCACATACATGCTATCTTTACTACTCAACGGATCTGTGAATTGATCGAGTTGCAATCTCCCAGTGGAGCATTTTTCCTATAGCCTATGTGACATGGAGTCTTCAAGGAAGTAACGATCACAAGCTCACGAGGTGCTAGTGTAGACGCTTGTGCTGCTCTGGCTTGTCAAATTCAATCTTCAGCCTTGTCAAGAGCAATCGCTGAACCTGTGCATATCATTGGCTGGCTTTTACTTGAGCATTGTCGAATGAATTGTGAACTCAACAGGCTCGCTATTCATTAGCTGAATTTCATAAGCAAATTACATCTTATGCTTACGCACCGGGAGTGGTTGGTAGATACTAGACCAATTGGGTAAGGGATGAAAGTCAGACCTCTTATATTCATGTTAAAAAGTGTTTTAAACAAAATATGGACTTTTTAAAATGTTTATAAACACTAATTTAATATAAATCATGCTTTAGTGTAAGTATTTTTGTCAAAGAAAAAGGATCTTTCTACTATCAAAATTTGATGTTATATGAGCTGTGTTCATTTTTTTATTATTAAAAAAACATTATTAAGGTAAGAAATGACTAAATTAATACATGTTTCTCACCAGATCTCTCTTATGATCATATCTATACGGTTAGATTGTAAAAAAATAAGTTAAGAATTAATTTTAATAGGTTTGGTTTTCGTCTTACCCAAGTAGTCTGGTTTTGACCAACTTTTATATAATATAACACTGCATCATTTCCAGTGCCTGCGGCTCAAGTAGTCATGTTATAAATGAATACGAGTTTCTGGAGGAACTAAAACAAATCACTTTTTAGATAGTTTCACTATTTGTGGTGATGGAGTTGCTTCTGCATTTCAGCAAACAACAAAGAGATCAAATGGCACTCTGTCAAATGATATGTTGAACAATCTGCGTACATCTGCAAACTGCAAAGTGAAGGACAGAAACAATGAAAACAGAAGAAATGCTCTTGGTGAGAAACCGAGAGGCACCCTGAGGTGAAAAGCTAAACATCCAATACCAAAACTACAGCATGTACCACCCAAATGACATCAAAGTCCGGTAATAGCAGTAGATCTACAACAAACAATAGGAATTTTAAAGTAACTCATTGTTAAAACAAAGTGATTTTTCTTTCCTGGAAAATCCCAACACTGGAAAATGAGTAATGATTGAAAGTTTTATGCTATGCTTTTCAACTTTGAAACAAATTGACACGTAATCAACAGAGGCAATAGAATACTAAAAACTTTTAGGCTTTAAGCTAAAAGTTTTGAGCAGATTATTTGAAAGAGAGGCTCGGTCATAGTTGTATGAATCCATGAACAATAATCTGGAAAAGTAAAGAACATGGCACCCTATGCTGATGGAGAAACAATTTGCTAAATGCTTATGCAAACATGGGATTGAACTGAACTTAAGCAAAATAATATTACATAACTCACGACAAAATGCACATAAAATACAGGATTGTGTCGACAAATTCATTGTAAAGAATGAGGTTGAACAAAACCAAGTTGCAGTAGCAGTAATTACAACATTTACTATGCTAGAAGAGAGTACTATTCTTGAAGAGACAAAAGGTGAAAATATTAAACATGTATCGCATCTATCCTTGTATCTGAAAGCAGTGGTGGGTAACTCCCAAAATCAGCAGCATCACACAGAGAAATCATAATCAAGCAGGAATTTACTTCTCCAAGCTTTCTCCAATTTGGTAAGGTCAACTTCTAGTCCAATCGTTCAAGAGCATATTTAACCATTCCTGCAAGCGATGACCTCAGCTCATTCTGAGGCAGGCAATTTAGGCTTTGAATAGCAAGGTCAGCTTTCTGTTTTGCTAAATCTCGTGCTCTTTCAATCCCCCCACCTTTATAAACCAATTCAATAGCCAATTCCAGAGATCCCATTTCAGTAAACTCAGATTCAATAATTTCTCTAAGTTTTGGTTCCTTCTTTAATGCAAACAGGACTGGGGCAGTGAGATTTCCTTTAGCCAGGTCACTTGCTGCTGGCTTGCCAAGTTTCTCTGATGACTGTGTGAAGTCAAGTATATCATCCACAATTTGGAATGATAGACCTAAATTTTTCCCATAGTTGTACATCTCATCACATACTCTTTCACCGACACCACTGAATATAGCTGCAGATTTTGTGCTTGCTGCAATTAGGGAAGCTGTCTTATAGTAGCTCTTCAGCAAGTAGTCTTCCAAAGCAAGGTCACAGTCAAAAAGGCTCGAGGCTTGCTTTATCTCACCACTTGCAAAATCTTTGATGACCTGTCACACCAAGATTTTCCGCAATGAAATATCACACGCACATGTAAACTTTGTTTTAATATGGAACTTGAGAACATTGAGACTGTAGACATACTTGACTAATGAGCTTTATAACTTCAATGTTTTCTAGATTTGCAAGGTACCATGATGACTGAGCAAACATGAAATCGCCAGCTAGCACTGCAACCCTAGTACCATAAAGTTGATGAATTGTCTCCTTTCCTGAAGAGTTGACAAAAAGACTGCTTACTTTGGCATGTAGATAATGTTTGAGCAGAAAATTTATCATAATCAACTTCTCAGCTCATTTGTGCTTTGGTAGAAATACAAAATGCAGTATATTGTTTGTTATGGATACTGGATAGTTACTAGAGTATTTGAAGCTCGATGTATGAGACCTTGTTTTATTATTAGCGTATTATTGGTCATTAGGGTCCTAAACATGTTTTATCTGATTACTAAAAGAGATACTTATTGAGGATATCAAGTGGTTGGTCGCCTAATGCATAAATCATTGCGGTTTTTGTTCTTTTCCCATGCTTATATTATTTGTGCATTATAATAATGTTGCGATTGAGGAGATTCTAATATGGAACTTCTAGATTTCTACTTTTTCTCTTTAATAACCTTCTAGAGGAAAACATGTTAAAGGATAAATTACCTGTTGTGTAAAATTTCCAAACTTTTCCAAGTTAATTGGCTGTTTCTTCATATTCATTGAATCAAAAACGAATTGAAGGTGGCAAACTGAAGATAAGGAAACATGAACTCCATTATATTACATGCAAAGGTAAGTACTAAGCTTCATAGCTTCCCTTCTTTTTCCATGAATCAATTCAGCTATTTGACTTAGCTAGTAAGGAAGAAAATAATTAGAGGGCAGAGTTAATAAACAAGAACAAGGCAACAAAGTAGACGATTATATGTTTAGAGCTAAAGCATCTCATATTAACCAGAAACTCTATCCTATATAAGCTGCATAACGCTGACAAAAGGTGAAAAATAGTACCTCTTCTCAAGCTACTTTCATCCAATACATCATCATGTATTAAGCTTGCTGTGTGAATCATCTCAATAATTTCTGCTAATCGCCGATGTTGTGGTCTAACATCCCTGAGTATCAGCATTTATGAATATTTTTCAACTGAATATATTAATAAATGAAAGGGGGGAAAATGTAGCTTACTTCAATCCTGTCATCTGAGATGTGGCTCGTGAAACAAGAAACACTAATGCAGGTCTCATTCTCTTTCCACCAGCACCAAAAATCTGTTCTGCTGCTGACATCAACATGGGATTTTCCGCACCAACTATCTATCAAGAAGTCCCAATTTAAGGATCTTAGTGGCACATGCTTAATTGATAAGGATTGCAATTATCAACATCAGGTGAAGATGGTGCATAAAGCAATGCATCAAGGGACTTGAGAAGCACTTATCACTTTGGACAGCTCCAGCCATGCTGAACATCGTTGAATTAAGGAAGAAAATGACTTAACTTCAAGGAAAGATGAAAATATAAAACTGAATGCAGCTAAACTTAAAATACAAGCGCTTCTCATCTTGAAGATAATAGTCATTCACAACGAAATAGCACAGTATTAAACCGCACGTGTAATTAAATAGCGAGAGACAATTGTGAAACATGTAACATTTATGGTAGTTGAATGACACACATGGAGTTGATGTGGTCAGTTCAAGAGCTTTTTTTTTTCGGCAGACTTCTCAACGAGTTCGAACTTGCAGAACGTAAGGACTTCACAAAAACTCTAGACATTTCGGCATTTGAATACTAGTAGAAATCTGATCACCTGTTGCTGGCTGTTGGAATCATATGAACTCAAATGTCAATTACTAGATGCAACCTAGTTCACTGCCTTTCCCTTTGCTGGATCTGAATTGACCAGCTGAATCAAGCAGTGCCAATCACATAGCATGATTAAACTTTTGAAGAAGTTACAGGAAATATTCCGAAATGGCTGTCCACAAACACATATGGGGCTGACAAAAGAACAGAGCAGCTCGTTGTTCTGTTCGATGTCAGAACAGGGAGTAAACAGGTAAGAATATGTGACCACTTACTGATTGGAGATTTTCGTTTAACATGCGCAGGTCATCAGCAACAGCAGCTAGCAAAGAAGACATCGAAACCCTATTGTCAAATTTAACATCACGGTTGAATGACAATGCTACATCTTCTTCCTTAACTGCAAAATTCAGAACCGTCAAAGAACCAAAGAAAAAGCCAATAGAACTTTCAAACACTTCTCCCAAGCATGAAACATCAGAACCATCCATAAATTCGTACCGTTTAGCATAACATCCGGCCTCTGAACTGAAGACACTCCACAGTGGAAGCTCTTCTTCTGGCGGAACAATCGGTCACCTTGCTGAGAAAGCTTCCGATAAGGGAAGCCGATGCTCGAAATACAGCATTTGCTCGAACACCCGCAGGAGGCAAAATCCAACCCACTCCAGCTAAAATCAACAGATGGGTATGTCAAGGACATCCTTCTCTCTCTAAATTCGGCACCACTTGACACAATCTCCAACGGTAAACCTTCACGACCAAATCCGAGACAGAAAAAGCTGAACCAAACTCTTTTTTAACAAGAACCCTTCAATTCTTCATCCCCAAACCGATAACAAGCTCAAAGGGATGCTGTTAGAATGAAGGTTTCCGCACCTTTGTAAAAGAACAACGGAGTAGAAAGACCACAATAAGCTTAGATAGCTCCAGCCAAGAACAACAGAACGATGGCATAAAATATCATAAAAGCTTCGAAAGAAACAGTTGGAAGTGTACCCTTGTTAAGTGTCAAGATCTTTCTAGTAGAAAACCCATATCGCACTTGCCATAGCTCCCAACATATCATTCCGTTTTGAAACGTCCCCCTATTATGCAGAGAGACAAAGAGCGAGAGAGCGAGAGAGAGAGAGAGAGATAGAGAACACTGACAGCCAGAAAAAAAGACATGGGTGTTGTGATTTGTGGGATTTAATCTCTGTTTGCAGCTGGGAATCGTGCCACGTGGCAAAATAGCTGAAGAAGAGCGTGGACGACCTTTCTGGCTGGACGAATCAACATCATTCACGTAACCTTCTAAGTATCTCTCCCTCTCCCTTTTCCGCCTTAAAGGGAAAATGAAGGAAATAAAAGGCATGTCCTTGGTCCGGAACGGTGCTTCACGTCGCCATAATGGCCACATGGTTTGCGTGCCAAAGAAGGACACTCGCGATACAAAACTCGAATATTGTTTAGTTTTATACCGATTACCGAGTCTGTTAGGTGGACCTTTGTATGTAACGTGGCTATTTACTATAATTTTAACAGAAGGAGACAGTTACAGCCATTTCAGGCCAATTAAACCAACGTTTCTGTGCATCTCAAAGCGCCTGCGTGTCAGTTATTTCTTTGTTTCTTTGAGAGGTTAACACAATGCACTGAACAAGACGAAGCAGTCGATGACACGTTCTTTCATATGAACATGACAGCAATTTATGTGAAGGATGAAGGCAGTGTTTGGCTGTCGACAAATAAGATGCTATTCGAACTTTTTTCTTCATGGTCCAGGCCCTCCCCATCAGGCCATCACGTTGGCGTTCATTGGCATCAGATTAAAGCAGTCTGTGTGGCAATGAATGAACTCAAAGGTTCCTACACTGAGAAGGATTACAAGTTTCCTTTCCAAGGCTTAGATGGCCTCAATAGGGCCAGTTGAGGGCCCAATTGCAGAACAAGGTGTAGGCTTAGCCTGGACCAGTTCTTGCAAAGCTGCGGCTAGACTCAGGCAGGGCCCCAAGCGACCTGGTTGTCAGCTCAGGCGAGCCCTAGCCTATTGAATTTGTAGTCGAGTCGACTTGATAGTTGATTGTTAATTAGACCAAACTGGGTCACTTTATTTTGGTCACACTCAATTTTTTGGACCGAAGCCTGACCAGACCTTCGTTGGGTATTCAACTGCATGTCCATCTCTGCTACGCTTTGAATGGCTGACCTAATGCAGTGTCAATTGCAAGTTATTTGTACCAGTCGTTTAGAAGCTATCAAATGCATTTGCTTAGTGTTTGGAAACTACTTAGAGGCAGATTCTTCTTCTTTGTATTGTGAAGCTGCGATCGAAGCAGGGCTCTGTTAGATTACATTACCCCAAGGAATAAGAACTCCTAAATTCCTCCAATTTGATGGTATAAAGCCAAAAGGGAAGCCAAGTGCCCAGATCTCTTGTTGGGTATATGAAATAAGAGAACTCTATCCTTACTTTCAATAGCCTTAACTTCATAATTTGAATTCTCGCAACGATTACAGAGATTTTCATTTCTCCAAGGTTGAAAGGAGCAGAACTCGTACTTCCTTGACAAAGATTTCTGTTGTTCCAATCCTTGATCTCCCTTGAACTGAAACAAGCTGTTATGGCAGTCATTGTCATCAATTACATGCCAAGAGAATTCTCTCTGCGGGCAATTTGAGTGCCTGAAACTTGTTGATGGTTGTTAAAACAAATGTTGGTCTCTGCTTGAAGCTTAATGAGGGAAGGTAGGTATTTGTGAAGCATCCATCCAAGCTGCGTCTTACACAATGAGAGCCCGTGCCTGCAGATGCATTCCGAGAATGACTATATGGAGCAGCCACTGCCTGATAATGAGCAGCTGCAGCTACCTAATGAGGGTGAAATATCTATGAGGAAGTGGAAAAAGATGCGCAGCTTAAGTAGCTCTGTAAAGAGAACCCTTTCACTTGGAATCGCTTCAACATAGTTACCAGCAAATGAAATTGATGTAGGGAGACAAAGTCTCTTGATTTAGTTGTGGGAAGACTACAGCAAGACTTAACAATAGTTGCAGATGGGTTGTAAATGGACTGAAGATAGTGTTCAGCAACCTTAACGCCCAAGAATTTGCCATTGACGATGAAAATGTAGACCGTAAAGTATGTGGAAAAGGAACATGACAGTACATAAATTCCGAGAATTTTTCAGAAAACTTGTAGAAATATTTTGATGGTATCATGGTAAATTTTGATATGTACCATTTTGCCCTCATGGCACACATGCTCAATGGGATCGAGTCGGTTTCTCTTGCCTTGCAAACATAAAATAGTTCCGCTGTTTTCCTAAACTCAATTCACTATTTTGAGATCGAGGTCAAATAGAACGCATATATATCTTCTGATTGAATTGGGATTTGCTAAGTTTGGTTTATTCGAGACTCAGATTTCGTTTAAATTAATTTCTTAACTGGATTTAGTTCGGGTATAATCTAAGGCGAAGTCTCCATCCAAATACAGATTTACATAATGTCAAACTGCATGTTTCCCGTCACTAACTATTGGATCTGGCAATTTCCCATGTTTTTCAGATTTGGGTTTCGGACTGGTAGACCCTGATTTGTATTTGGGTTTGAGTTTGGATCTGAATGTGATGTTACCATTTTGGATTCTGATTCGGGTCTAATTGGATTGATCCTCGGGTAAGAGTTGTTGAGTTTTGGAGAAAAGAGAAGGGTTTTATTGGAATTAGGATATTACTACTCTGCGGGGACACATCCTCTTTGGCTTTCAACTCGAGAAGGGCATTGTTGCGATTTCTGTGGAGCGAGTTCAAACGGCAGGGAAGAGAGACAGAGAGAGAGGGTCTGTCACACCGCAATGCCCGCAACGAGGAAGTAATAATAAAACCCTGTTTTTGTGATGAAGCCTGCTTAAATTCCTGATTTCTTCTTGTTCTCCGGTTTTCATTCTTAGTGGGTTTCCTTTGTGTTGTGAAAAAATTTGCAGGAAAAATGACAAACCGAAGTCGCCCATCAACAAGAAGACCAAGACGGTGAAGAAGAAGAAGCACCAGAAGGTGGACTCGCGGAAGCCCAAGAAGCCGCCAACTGCTTTTTTCTACTTCCTGTAAGTCGTTTCTTTCTGATAAACCTTTTGTTTCTGTTGAGTTCCTTCTGCAGATTCTTTATAGGCATTTAGTTATTTATTTGCTTTTTAATTCTCGTGCTGTCTATAGTTGAGACTTGAAGTTGCAGGATTGGCTTTCTTTTTCCCTTTAGTTTGACTTCTCTACACTTGGAACCAATATGAATTATGTGATGAAACTGATAGATTCTTTACATACGCATAAGTTGACATTCTTCTTATGTTTAATTGCCTGAAGTTCTAAAAATTATCCGGCTAGAATTATGGTAGTGCACGACCAAACAAGTTGGTTTATCTTTTTTTTTTTTTTTTTTTTTTCCTGCGTGGCTTAACTTGCTTGTACTCAGTTTTTTTTTTTTCTGAGATTATGCCATGTTCAAGCGAGCATAGCCTGACAAAAAATTACTGTTATTGTGGTGTTAAGATATATAATTGGTAAATGTATTGGGAAAGGGATCAGTTGTTTATACTGAAATGTGTACATCTATCTGTAAAACATACCCTATACTCATTAAATCCATGTATTCCTAACCTGGTGTCGTTTTTTACAATAGGTGTGCCGAACATAACCCATATATGCAGTATATGACTTCCTCTAGCGTTTGCTGGAGTTTCTGGATTTGAAATGTGCTACTTTCATGATTATTTGGTACTTGGTAGTGATCAGTAAGAACCGTTTTTCATTAAAAAGCAAGAATTTGGTTATACGACTAGCTGTACTATATGGATTGTGCATTCTTAAGAGTTATAAGTAGCGTCGTTTGCTTGATGAGTTATATACATATTGTTCTCGTTTCTTAAGAAACAAGGAAAACAATACTGAGACATTGCATGTGAAACTGTGTACCTGTTCCATCTTGAAGGGAAGACTTCCGGAAAGGATATCAAGAACAGAATCCAGAGATCAAATCAATGCGTGATGTAAGTATGAAATGCTTGTCCATTTTATTCTTTAAATTTTCAATTCACCTTAGCGTTACTGCTTATTATTTATATGTTTGTAGATTGGAAAGGCAGCAGGGGAGAAATGGAAGACAATGACATATGATGTAAGGCCTATTCCACTTCAATCGCATTACGCCACTTTTTTCACAATGCACTTTAGTGTTGGTAGGTAATCATCCTAATGATAAAATTTTGTGGAGGTGACCCTGGTTATAAGATTCTCAACTTTGGCATATACTTCCAAGACTATGCACATCTTTGTGGTTTCATATTCGACTGTACAATAAACATTTGGTACCGCTGGTTGAAACTTCTATTAGTTTTGTCTCTCGCTTTCCACATCATCCACATTGCTTGCAGATTTGGGACAACATGTCTTACTGCTTCTTGGGGTGCTTTGATTCTACTTGTTTGTGTTTGAGTTCATGTGCTGCATTTTTTTCCTTTTAAATCATGTTTATTAATATTTTAACTGTACTTAATATTTTTTATATTCTATTTTCTCAGATTCCACAATGATTGTTCATGTTTTGTTTTGGATTTTCTGAAAGACCAAAAAAGAAAGATATAGACTTTGTATGCTGGTGATGACCAGCTTGTTTCTTTATTCAATACAGACTCTGGCGGCCAGAACTTGGGAAGGCTGCAACTAACCATTAGTTTTGGAGCATGTTCTTGTGGCAGATTTACATAGTCTAGGAGCATCATCTGCTTACATGTTTTTCTTGTTTTTCCTTTGCTTTTATTGGAAGTGCTCTGCTGTAAAGAATATGCCAATTTGTGAAGTTTCGTAATTTTTCTACACATCAAACATTCAGTAGGATCCAGTTGGGAAGAACCAGTAACCTAGAAATCTTGGACTGCACGGTTAGAACTACCAGCTAGGTATGCTGTGTGTGTGATTGCCTCAGGTCTGATTGTGCATGAACACGCATGGTAGCTTTAAGTTTGGCAATAGATCTATTTTTGTCCTAGTTTCTTCAATCCCTTTTTTGTTGTGGTTTCTTTTTTCCAAATGAATAGTAAGTTGAAGGTCTCACTGTCATGGTAAATTTTGCCAACCCTGTAAATATCTGCACAAAGTATTCTCACCCTAGTTGACGTTTCAAGCTTTAGCAATATCTACTTTTAAGATTTAATTATGCTATCTCAAGGGTTTCAAATGATTTTAAATTGCACGAGTTGCAGAGTTTCTTTAGCTTTTTATCTATTAGTCCCCAAAGCATCCTACTTCATTTACCTTGACTTTTCATAAAGTTGCTAAATGACTGACGGTTCTTGTTTGGTAATGTTTGGCAGGAAAAGGTTGAATATTATGATATTGCCACTGAAAAGCGGGCTGAATTTGATAAGGCCATGTCGGATTATTTGGACAGAAAGGTTTCTTATTCTGTTCTCGTTGTTAATATAATTCAAATTGATTTTATCAAAATTTGACTAAGTGGATCCATTGACAAGATCTACTCTAAAAACATTGTGCTGCTCTGTTCAGCTGCAATGGTTGATAGCATTATAGTGAATTGGCCCGTCCTCTTCTACTACTGTGATATTTAAATTGGATTCAACCAAGAGCAATATGGAACAAATTTTTCAGCTATTCCATCCTGACTTGTTGCTGATAATTTCTTGTGGTAATTGTAGGAAAATGGTGAGGATGCTGTAAGTGGTGGTGAATCATGCTAGATGGTGCCTTACGCAGCCAATTACTGACCTGACATATTTAATTTGTGTTAAGAGCAGTGAGAATGCAAAGTAGTGGAAGAGTCCTACTAGTATGTGTCTCAAGTTGTTAATTGTAGCGTGTTGTGTTTGTTACTTTGCTGATCGCATGTATAGGCTTATGTTTAAGACACTTGGGATGGTTGGCAAGATTGCTACCCAATTCCGTCTTCGGTAGTGCTGAATGTATATGATTTCCCTTCACCTTTTGCCAAGCTTCAAATTTAATTATCTCCATCTCATGAGAAATATGTTCTCTGTTTAATTTTCGTTGATTCAATTTTGAGGAAGACTCCACTTGTTTGTAATTGTAGAGCGAGAGAGCGAGAGAGAGAGATTGTGGTCGTGAACTATGATATCAGACTGTTGGAAGAAATTTTCTTCTCCTTTTCCAAGTTGAAGGGGCGAACCCGTATTAAATACTCATGAGATGCTTATGGGAAAAAATATAATTTGCAGACTTAACCAACACATTCATCTCCACAATATTGCCTTGCCTAATTTACAATATATGCATGTACAATCACTTCGAGCAAACCCCTTTTAACGCTTTTATGAGGCTACGTGGCTCTATTTTCTTTTGATGGTCAAACCAACAACAGATTGTATTTCCTTTTTATGAACAATTCAGCTGTAGCACCAATTGTCACCCCGCTGATCTACCAAGAACGGAAACAGAGAAGTTGCATCGTCAATAGCCGCTTGCATAAAGTCTCGTTTCAATTTTATCGTTTGTCTTCTGAAGAGAAGCTTTACTCGCTGTAACTTGTCATCTCTCTCCACCTCCTTCTCATACAAAAGGCCAACCGTATTGTCTTACAGAGATGTACGTAATTACTCCTAATTCATTATTCTTAAATCTCTTTCTCTGTTACCCCAAGGAGCTCAGTGTAGTTAGCCAACTTCCTCATCAAACCTGCTGGAGATGACCTCCAAAATTTATTAAAGCTGATACATAAAAAAACAGTCAATATGTACAAGAAGGGCGAGTCCTCTCTCTCTCTCTCTCTCTCTCTTAATGTGTACCAACATTTGGATCACAACATGACCTGGATTAGACGAATTTAAACATCATTTGAGATTGTCGCATGACAATAGAATAGTGTAAGACATCAAAAGGTGGAATTAAACGAGTAACATATGAACATAAAGGGACAGTAGTAGTCTGGTAGATCAGAATCTAACTTCGAGGTTTTTTGGTTCCTCAATTCCACTGGACCCATTACGGCATGTTGAACTCAAATAACAATATATGTGCCACATCAAATAACAAGCCGGATCATATTTTACCATTTCAACATCCAAAGTTATCAACTTTTTTAGTATAACGTACAATCTGTTTTAATGGTTAAAAACTAACATTCATATTGCAAGACACTGTCAATTCATTTTAAGAATTGCGTGCTTGTCGCATCATAAGTATCAGTAAATGAAAAGGACGCGAGAAGTATGCGTAAGCCAAGAAGAAAGTGAATGTGCTGAAGAACATTACACTAAAGAAACAAAATCAAAGCCCACTCTCCCAGTAGCTTTGCACCGGAAATTCAGGAAAGCAGTGTGAAGCGAGAAGCATAAAAGTAAGTGGTTACATGAAAAATATGAATTTGAGTCTTCTTTGGTCATTCCATCAAAGTTAGACGTGCTTTTATAAAATTTCCAAGCAAACCCTTGAAGAGTATTTTTGCGGCTGCTCTCCCGTTAGGGTTTTCTGGGGAGAGAAAGAAAGGCAGGGAGGGAGGGAGAGAGAGAGAGTGAGAACGAGATGGAGCAGAGGGAATCGTCGGAGTCGATGGCAGTCGACGCCGGAGTCGCCAATCGGGGAAAGGAGACGGCCCTCTTCTCCATCAAACCGAAGTTCGAGCCCCTCAAAGCGCAAGAGATGTCCGGTGGGCAGGTCCAGTTCCGGAAGGTGTCTGTTCCCCCGCACCGCTACACCCCTCTGAAGAAGGCGTGGATGGACATATATACGCCCATATATGAGCAGATGAAGATCGACATCCGCATGAACCTCAAGGTTGGTTTTGGCGCCCTACCCACCTTCTCTAAAGGATTTTTCCTCAAGATTTTGTTGGGGTTTTAGGAAGTGATCTGGCCTACTTCAATTTTTCGTGATCTTAATGGGTTCTGTTTGTTGTTTTTTTCTTTTGTTGGCTTCTGGAGGCTGGTCGATTCGTCTTCCTTATGCTTTGGCTTTTGCCTTGGGTGTCTTGTCCCTCTGATAGTTTGTCATGTTATTTTAGTTTTGTCTGTCTGAATTTAGGATTGCCGTAGAAGTTTTGCTCTCTCTTATGAGGAGAATATAGACGGATATAGGCTCCATGTTAAGGTAAACTAACTGGATTGTCCTCAATTGGTTTCTCTTCCTTTTTTTTTTCTTCTTGTTATTACAATATTTTGTTCGTCTGCTTAGTGATGTCTTCCGCGGTAGGGTATCAACTCAGTTAATGCTTCTATATAATTAGTTTCATCATAAAGTCTGTAGCAAATTGGATCTCTTGTGGCCTTCTTTCTTTAGGTAATGCCCTGTTGGAGGAGTTTGTATTTCAAGAGGACTTGGTATCAATAGTGGCAGTGAAGTTGCTTGAATTTTTTGAAACAATACTAAGCTCGAGTTCTTTGTGCTTATGAACCTTGAAATAATCATTGGTGGGTGTATGTCTTATTACAGTAGCACTGATCACCGAGTTGCATTGCTGTGAATTTTCAGACAAGGAAAGTGGAACTGAAGACACGGGCAGACACACCGGACATCAGTAACCTGCAAAAATGTGCTGATTTCGTGCACGCTTTCATGCTAGGTTTTGACATTCCAGATGCCATTGCCCTCCTTCGGCTCGATGATCTGTATGTAGATTCCTTTGAGATAAAGGATGTTAAGACTCTGAGAGGAGAGCACCTTTCTCGGGCAATTGGTCGTTTAGCTGGCAAAGGTGGCAAGACGAAGTTTGCTATTGAGAATTCGACGAGAACTCGAATAGTGATAGCAGACACGAAGATACACATTCTTGGGTCCTTCTTAAACATTAAAGTCGCCAGAGATTCTTTGTGTAGTCTCATTTTAGGATCCCCAGCAGGTAAGGTCTATTCCAAGTTGAGAGCAGTCTCTGCTAGAATGGCTGAGAAATTTTGAATGCTGGATCAGTTTCTGCATGTTGGCAGTGAAATTTTGATGCGATCATCTTATTTAACCAGTTTGAGTTCTTAGAGTGAGCATTGCGCGATTGGTTGATTCTGTCGGATAGAAGGTGTTGTCATTGGTGGTGGCACCGGATTTGCTATGGAATAACCTAGAGGTTTCTGCCACTACCATTATTATTTGTTCCTTTATGGGCTTCATGTAGTTGCTGGTCAAATTCCTGTTGCTTTGAGTACAAAGAGTATAAATGAGTTTGTCTTGCTGACCATCTACTTACTGAGCCAGATTTCCTCTGTCTCGAATCATGTATACTAATATGGTTTTTGACTTAATTCTCTCAACTGATGTATGGGTATATTTAACCAAGTGTCTTATTTGAAAATTGTCTTTTGCAATGTTGATGGACGTTGATGGTAGAAGGCACGTTTATGGTTTGGGCACGACTTGTAGGACTTTTTGCATATCAATTGTGGATTTTATAGACAATCTTTACTGGGCTATCCATTTTCGATTTCTTAAATTTGTTTCTGCACTTCTCGCCTCTTTCCTGAAAGGGTTCACCATAAATTTTGTTTCATCCCCTCGAACTAGGAAATCTAAATCTATCTACTTGGACTTTTGTAGTCTTGGACTACCGCTGATTATGGAATAAAAATTGTCAATTAACCTTGATATCTTTCCTTTCGAGTTACGTCCGTATATGTGCATTTTGGCACCGCATGTGCATTACCCCATCAAGCCGTCTGTAACTTTTTAGCCTTGCGTAGCTTACATTTGCATGTGTTCAAAATCAATTTTCTGTAAGTGGGTTGGAAGTTCTTAGCAAGCAAAGGTTGTAGACGACTGAAGTGTGAGTGCAAGTGTAATCCACCTGAGTGCAAGTGAAGGACGCAGTTGCGAGTAGGCAAGTGAAAGACGCAGTTGGGAGTAGGCAGTTTAAACAGAAATATGGTACGGGCATGTCATACGGGAGTATGTTGTCCGGGCGAGAGATGGAAAGGAAGAGCACCGTAGAACAAAGAAAAATCATGTTTCTGCTCCTGTTGCCCAAAGGTCACTAGCAGTTATTTGTTGAAAAAAAAAGGGAACAGCAATTTCACATTAGCCTAAAGTATCTACTTAAGCAAAAAATGAACTCTACGAAAGGCCTAATAGTTTAACTAACAGGAACGGAGAAATCTGCTCCATCACTTTAGCAAAAGTGCTGTTGTCTTATTACATCTTGCTCAGTTCGAAGAAAAATTAAAAGAAACATGACATTCACGCACTAATTTACATTTGATCGACCAGAACTCGGTCAATCTGCGCCATATACAGGGCCAACTCCAGAGGCTGCACTCATTAGGCATATCAAGTCAGGACCGGTTGCGTGTGGGCTGGCCGGAGCAGAACGTGGCCATCTCATCTGCCAAAGCCAGCATTCGCTCATTTGAGTTTTCCAACATAAGAACTCCAGGAAGCTTGCTGGACGCTTTTCAGCTTCTGTCTTTTCAGCTTATCCGTTAATGCAAGTGATTTAAGCAAAATTTTCATATTGGACTTGCTCTTAGTACCTGCGAAGGTAACATCAAACGCCTCAATTAGACAACATAAGCAAGCAGTTAACAAGGTATAATCAAGCTTTCTTTGCATGGACAAACCTGGTTCTGCGCACCAGTTGAGGTAATCCAGCGCTGAGGAGCCGGAGATGGCATCCTTCTGTCGGTGATAATGGTCGCAGGACTAGATGGTGAGACGTTAACTGTTGGCCGAGGTGGCGTGTCTCTCATGACCCACAACACTGTACTTGATGGCACAGATGAACCTAGAAGGCAATTAAGATATCAAATCATCACGTACTAATAGAAAAAAAAATGCGCTAAGAATGAGAATGTTACATAAAATAACCACAAAAATAAAAGATACGGTATGAAAATGCAGTAAACATTTAACCAAGAGACTAGATTTACAGCGAACCAAAAGATCATAAAGAAAGTGTCGATTCAGGCTTATATAAGCAGAGAATGAAACATTCAACAGTGATAAAAATTTGGTGAAACGCCAATAAAAAGACACTCGTACTCAGAAAGGCCTTTGGACGGTAAAATTTGGTCTTTCTCTTAGGGTTATCCAACACCCAGCATGAGTTTGATGCCTCTACGGCAACTTCATTTATGGACATCACCGTTCCAACTGTTTTCGGAGGCAAAGGACTACTGCTTGATACTGTAAAGAGTTCGGAGAAGACGTTCTTGCCACATTCAAAGCTGTAACCGTACTTTCCTCGAGTGTTCCTCCTATATGGCCACACAACTTTTTTTTCTTACTGATTAGGCTGTGCAGTTTCCTTTTCTTTTCTGAAGCGTGGGAAAATTTAGGCAGTGTAATGACAAGATAGCCATTACACTATGCTCTACAACTTGAAGGTCCCAAGTCCAAAAATGTAGCCAGGTGGAGGGGCGGCCCTTGTCTGCAGCTGCTTGTCTTGCCCTTCTTTATTCTATGTTAAATTGGTGATGTACAAGAAAACCGTTTTGACACACATTCCATGTGTGCTTCAAGAAAATTTCAGAACTGCAGAAATATAACAAACATAAACAAACCAATATTATTACAATAACAAAGAGAAGAAAGTACCTATAAAATAATATAGAATTATTAGGAGGGATGAGTATACAGCATCTGTGTCTTTAGAATGCCAATTATTCAAAACCTGTAACAAGAAGCATAATTACTTTAAAAAAATGCTCTATACTGAATTTCATAGCTATCATGAGAAGTTTTCCTCAGCATTGACCACTTACAGGAATATCTGTAACAAGAGCTATCAGAGCGCATATTGTAAAACATACAACAGAGACTGCTGCCAGTCCTGCAACCTGCACTTGCATACAAGGTTGAAAATGTCAGAACAACAAGCAAGATGGGGGAGAATCTGGAAAACAGGTCAGATATAGATGCTTGTGAGGCTAAAATTCATTTTTAACATCTATTGGCAGTGCTACCATTGACATAAGCTGAAGAACTCGCTCAGGAAAACCAAGGGGTTTAATGTGTCAAGAAGTACCCATATTATTACATTAAGCAGCATAAAAATGGAATCGAATTTTCTCATGAATGTTTCTTCCACAAGTAAAAGCATTTGAACCAAATGCACAGATACAATGGAATGGGCTATATATATATATATATATATATATATATATATCAGTTAAAGGAGGAATACTTAGAAAGGTATCTGTACAATATAGATCTACACAACATAAGTTCCCAAAACTACCACTATTCTTATACATAAGAATACTTAAATTGGAGAAATAAATAAATAAATAATACTATGATATGTTGTCATATAAGCAATATGTTCTCATATAAACAATTTTTCTTGTTATTTTACTTACAACATTATCCAATCAAAGTATCAAGACAACATTTCAATCTGCAGTCCACTTAAAAAGGTGGAATTGCCGAAGTATGTGTTTCATCACAGTTGACCATAATAATAATCATACAAGTTATCGGTTAAAGGCCTGAGTAGCACAGGAATCACCTTCCGGATCTCTGATGAAGCCCTTTCAGACCTCACTTTGCTCATTTTTGAGAACAATAAGGAACCTGACTTGGCAAAAAGAAAAAAAATGGGGAAATATGAATATCACAACCTTTCTAGGATATCTATATCAACTAATTAAGCATTACAATATAATAAGAAATGGACAGCAATCTAAAATATTATGCAAAGGAAAGCAAGGAAGAGAAGACATATAGTGACCTAAGGCTATTCAGGGGTAAACATCAATAACATTCACGTTCTCACATGCAATTCACCAATGGATTTATAAATTGATTTTGTACAACTGGCGTCCTTACATCATTGGAACATGTTTGAGTTTAGCCCTTGCCCTTAGAGCAGGAAAGGCACTAAAAATAGCTTAGCACCTTATTTGTAACCATTCACTTCATTTTTCAATTTTCAAGAGAAATGTTCTAGAAAAACCACTTTAACCAACCACTTTAACCAAACATGGCTTCAATAACTTAGGAAATAGTTCCACTTCAATGCGATGCTTTTCCATCTCAAATGATAAGGAGAAACCTATCCATAGTACAAGGTGCAGACAAGAATTCAAGACCAAACTTGTCCATCAGCTTGATGTGCAAACATAAAGGGGGTCGTGTAAGCCAGAAGAGTCAACGCTTTAAGCACGTCACAGCATAAATCATTTCAAAGCATGAAAGCCACTTCATAGAGCATTGTAACTATAGATAAATTTCTATTGATGTAGGGAGGAAAATGTGGAACAACTCAAATTGAAAAGAACATACTAGGAACTGTTTGAGAGAACTTTTGAGGATGCAATTATGGATTCAGATCCTCAAACAGAAAAAAGGGCATTTCACGCTCCCAGGATAACTGTTTGCAAGGCCCCATGAATCTCCAGCATCATACTTACCACACACCCAACATTCCAGGAATCAAGGTAGTGTGTTTCAGACACATGCAGTTAATAAACAGGAAGCTGGAAAAAACACCATAATAGTGGTAGCTGGTATAGAAACTGATAACTACCACCTATTGACAGTTTAGCTGGATTAGAGAATTGACTCAGCAAATGCACTATGAAAACGTTCTTGTCCTATGTTTTGTCAAGCTGATTACAATGGACAATAGGATTTCCACACTCCTCCCAGATAATACCCTGACAACAGGCTCTCAAACTGAACCTTAACTACAATTGTTTAGTGTGGGCAGAAAATCTGAAAGTTTATTTAATGTTACACTGTGGAAGGAGCAATCTCTAGTGAACTAATGGTTTATCAAAGCAGGCATCATAAAAATTTGGAACAGGTGCCGGTTAATTTGCATTCACCCAGTGGAATGAAACCATCAATGGTGAACTGATGGTGGATCAAAAGTAGGTCAGAAGGAGAAGTCCTACATCTCCAGGACATGGTAAGCCTCCCAAAAAGGAAGACTCATCAGAAAACTCTTTTTGCAAACGAAACTAGCAAAAGGAGTTGTATGGAAAAATGTACTATTGATGCAATGGTACATAAGAAACAGCTAAGGCAGCCAGCAAAACATTGAGTACCATAGCATGCTAAACCCGCTGCAAGGACAAGCATCACTGCAGCAAAAAGATCCAAGTAAACCTGCAAAAAAGGATACTTAATTGATTTAATAATGCGACAACAAGTAATAGCCTAATGGCTAATAGTTCTATGTACCAAGTAGCAAATGAGGAAGAAAAACAACTCGATGGACATCACCCATTCATTTGCAGTTTAGGATGGACAAAACTTCATTGTAAAACCCAAAAAAGGGGTTCCTGCATATGATATGGCAATGAGTTCCTTAGAGGCTTAGACCACTGCTGGTCTGAACAACATCCCTTTCAAAAACCTCATGAATTGTTCAATTTTTCAGTTCAAGGCTAAAATGTAGGTGATATCTCGAATTTATAACATGTGCAGCTCAGTTGCTCAAGTCATGGGCCCACATCTTGATCCACATACACTCAGATCTTGCAGGCAGTCAAATATGTCCGAAGGGCAACATCTGAATGCCTAAGGATGAATGTATGAGGACCTAAGCTTGCTCACGGCTGGCCCATGTGGCAAGGGCCACACTCCTACCTGATGTGTTTTAAGTACATAATCCTAAGCATGAGATTTAGATCCCTGATATAAAGCAAGTGAATGAATTTCTGATCCAACCTGCCCTGCATCAGATGAGAGGGACCCTCCTCCTATCCTCTATGTCAAAAGCTAATTGAATTTCAAAGATGCTGCAATGGTATGTTCTGTTTACATGCGATCTAAGACCAGAGCAACTGAGATAGCAAATATCTGATGATGTCAACCCAGGGTTCAAGTTCCAGTCACAAGAAATCGCACCAAACAAAATAAACAATACCATCGGTCCTGTCACACCACTGCCAAAGATAGTCAAGACTGTGTACAATGATCATAGCACCCTTACACGGTTGGCTAATGTGCTTTTAACATATATTTCTCAGATAACTGAATGCACAAGAAATCATTCTTTTATTTCTGATACTTCTTGACCAGATAAGCTAAGCCATTCACACAGGCTCAGAGCAAGTTCATGGGTTGGCTTCTGGTGTTGCTAGTCATGTGAGAACATTTTTTTGTGGGAAAAATAGATTATTTGTCAACACAAAGACCGACTCTCTTCCAAAAGAATTTTTTCTCAAGCACGATCTAAGGTATCCAAGCAGGCCATGTCTATATTCTTGAAATGAAAAAACTATTGCATCCATTAATAAACGTTTCACAAGTTTAGAAATAACTTTTAAAAGAAAATTGCAAAATCAATATATGTTGCACAATGTAGCAGATGCCCATACCCGTGCTACCAATGATGAATCAATAGGATTCTTCCCCATGCCAACCCACACGAGCACTGCTGTTGCTATTGCTAAACAGAACAGAAATAAAGTTACCTGGAAAGGGAATAAATATCAGAATTAGCAATGGCACCTTGGCTGGTCTCACAGCAAAAGCAGAATGCACCATAGTATTTGGATTTGAAATCCATTGATAGAGGTCAACTGGCAGCAACACAAGATAATCCTTGACACTACCTACCAGTATTACAATTTTCTGTCGGCTTCCGATATGCATGGCGAGCACAGGGCAACACTTTCTACGACTTTCTACATGCTGAACACCTGCTCTGGTTTTTGACTTTTCCATTAACAACTGGTAAATAGAATCATCTTCATCTTCCTCCACATCATTCGCCTGATGGCAAAGGTCGACCCTATAAAACAACATGATAAATGTTGTCTTGTAACAAAGCAATCCACAGTAATGAATTGCAAGATAAAGACAAAACATGTTGCACATAGAGAAAGGACAATCAATCCGAAGACATTCACAGGTCTATGTCCCTGGGATGTGAGTCCCTCAACCGAACATTTTGATAGAAATTTAATGATAATTTAGGTTCCTTGTCATAAAGAAATTTATTGGTGACTGGGCTCATCTGTCCTAAAGAGTCCAATAAAAGAAAAAGTTAGATCCCTGAATCTCTGTGAACTTGACAAGGAACATTAATAGTTTCATAAGCTATAGGACATCTAGAAAGATAATACATGTTTCTCCAAAAGATTGCCACTCATAAATTGTTCCTTTTGCAATGGCCATCTGATGGTTGTCACTGTCCCAAATGTAACATTGGTGGAATCAGTTTGCAAGCATTATAACAAAGAACTTCAAAGCTTACCAGAATGACAAAAGCAGAAGAAACGTTGCAATGAAGAGAATTTGTGGAAAGGCTGCGGAAGACATGTTAAGGATATCAGGCGACAATCCCTCAACTTCAAGACGCTATTCATGAACAAGAGAAAATCAAACTCATTATTTTAAAGTTTGAGTATGGCATAGTATACCCATGAAGATGAATCCACAAGCATGTGACCAACATGACCATCCTTTACTGTTGGCAAGAAGAGTTAGGAGAAAATAGATCATGTAACCTGCAAAACCAACAGGCATTTAAAACACATAAACAGCAAGAACAATGAAGGGCACCAAGGTGGCACAAGTCAGGTCCAAGAAATTCAAACTGAAAGGTAGGTTTTGTTGTTTTTTATACAGTTTTATGATCTTGTACTATTAGTTGAAATTAACAACACCGCCACCAGTATCTTGGACGGTTAGCGAGAAGTTTACAGGAGCTAAACATGCCAGTATGCTCTGTAGGATCGGTCATACTGACATTGGCCCGTTCCACTATACAAAATAATTTTATGACCCTCATAACAAAACCATAAAAAGAAAGCCATACCAACATTGGAAGAGCCGATCAGTAGATGGAAAACCTGCATGAAGATACCCATTGTCATGGTGCAAGCTTGTTAAGACACAAACCTCGAATGTCAAAACCATATATTTCTAAAGTTAATGAAAAATATAGAAATCCAGTTACTTCAGCTATAGCAAGTTGAACAGTGCAATTCAGTCTGGTTTTAGTTTGACAAACATAGTTCAGCAGACAAAATGTGAACTTAATATCCTGGACCCAACAAGGCTCGATTTGATTTTTCTACTTCCCATGCAGAATTAACAACAACGAACAGTATAAAAAAGAAAGGATTCAAAACGCATAGAGAGATTCCGTAATGTCCAATTCACATGAGAGCTAGTAATGTCCGCTATCAAATTAAAAGATCGTAAGCACCACATTGTGCCCATTCAATCTTTTCCAACCAATTCCAATTTCTACTCCACATCTTTAAGCCCTCAACAAATCCACATGATTACCATGATCTCAAACTCTACGAAGAGCACCAAAAATAATCCAAATTCTAACAAATGCTCGAAATGGCGGAGGCTAGACAACAGCAATAACAATTTCACCACCAGTCACATCTTATTTCATCCAAACATAAATTAGAAGTAAAAACACACCAAAATTATCGGAATGAACCCAGATGCAGTTCCATGAGACAAGAAATGAAACTTTTTTCTACAATACTTCCATCGAGCTCACCTTCTGGCGCGTCCATCCGACCTGCCTATTCTGCAAATGTATCCTCAACAGCTGCAACAAAGGAATCCAGAAATAAGAAATGATAAACGAAAAGGGAAAAGAAGAATCAAAACCAAGAAACCTAGTAGCACAATCAGAGAAAGTCAACTGAAAAACCAAACATGAGAAAAAAAAAACAAATCCAACACCTCAAAACCCTAAGGGGAGAGAGAGGGAGAGAGGGACCTGGGAGAAAGCGATGGCGGCAACAACGCCGTCGACGCATGCGAGGGAGAGAGAGGTGATGGCAGGGACGGGAGGGAGGCATCGGTCCAGCTTCCCCACTCCGTGCAGCATTTTGGCGGGAACCTGCCGGGGCAGGCCGCCGGAGTGTGCCGGAAATCGGATCGGAAAAATCCTTCTCTTCTCCTCTTCTCCACCGGATTCGCTAGCCCACGGGATATTCTACGAGGTGCAGATGCACGCTCTTTTAGCCTAGCTCCACCTTACCACCCTTGGTCAACGGGATGTCAACTCCAGGTTGGACGAAAAAGGACATCACCTTCGACGTGGAAGGCCCTGATTGGAGGTGAAAACGGAAACCGGATTAAAGTGGATATGAGCCTGCGACGTTAGATCCAGGTATCACACATCATTTAAAAATTTCCTTTTCCTTTCTCAAAATTTTTGGAAAATTTAATTCAAAGCACAATTTTTTTTTCTTGGATTGTTCATTTCATTTGAGAAGTTTCATACATTTTTAAATGTCCAGATATGAAAATCTTGAGAGAAGCTTGTGAATATATGCGGTTTTTTGTAACTTTATTTTTAAAAATGCCATGCAAGAAACGACTAGGTAAAACATTAATAAGTCAATTTAAAAAAGTATTTTTTTTTTTGGAATGAGCATTTGTTTGATAAAACATCACATTTTTAATTTGGAAAAACATGATGTGATTATAGATATTATTTTCCACAAAATAATAATACTGTGTTTTGAAATAGGTATTATAAAAGTTCCAAACTTCAAAAACACAATATTTTTCATACCAAACACCCATCAATAATCAGATTTGATCATTTAAATCTTGTTTAATTCAGACTTAAATTTAGATTCAAATTTTCCTCTCTCTGGGTTTTTTTTTTTTTTTGCCAACCAACACCATGATTGGTAGTACATGTGAAACTTTTGACTTTTTCCGACTTTTTCTTTTCTCTCTCGACTATGATCACATTGGGTGTCACCTCGAAGCACCAAAATCAGACGTGGTATTCCGAGAAAATCAGAAGAAGAACATAGGTTTCTACTTTCTGCGGCACAATATGATAAAATGCTTCTCCTGTTCATCCAAAATATCGCAAAGAAGATTTTAAAAAAATCATTTCCCTATGTTGAAAAGAAGAAGCACTATATAACTGCTTTTGTACAATGAACTTTCCCTTTTCAATTGAGTCAAAAGAGAAGTTGAGTGAATCTCAACAGATAACCACACACTAGTGCACCAGATTTCATTGCAATTTGTCAGTTGGGGCATCAACGTCATGGGGTTGCTTTCATATGCCAGTTTTCTTCATTAATAACAACACACTACGTAACCATACAAAATTTATAAATAGCAAAAACAAATCCTGCCCACTCGCGACACCCGTTTAACTTCAATGTCATCCGATTCTCATCCCCTTCTTTATATTATATTATATATATATATATAAGTGAATGGTTGCTATGATATTCAACGTTACTCAGACATTTGATTAAGGTTTTCAATTTCATGTAAATACATAGCTGAGAGAAGAAGATAGAAATTAATATTAATGTTCCGTTTGATGCATTGGAAAAATAATGTGCATCAAAGAAATTTGCCCCCCTTCGTACTGTTTTCCCCTGCAATATCAAACACAGGAATTCCTAGTAAAATTCCCATGCAAAAAAGTCGGGTCTTTCTAAGCTTACTTTCTTCCAAAATAATTTTACCGTTTTGTGCATCAAACGTTGCCCAAATGACAAAAATATCAATCACCTTTTTTATCTTGTTTTTTTCTTAACCATCTATTATATCAAACAACCCTTTTACATGATTGGATAACTTTAAAAAGTCAAGTCACCATCTAATTTCACACACACATATATATATATATATATATATATATATATATATATATATATATATATATATATATATATATATATATATATGCTCCAATCTCGAGTCAAGATAGATAAATAGCACATCTCATTGCATTGATCGGGGGAGCTTGTAGTGACTGAGGGCGTCAAAGACCAGGAAATGAGCTACTTAAGCATTCTTTTCATGGCTAGATCCAATATCCTGGTCTCCGTGGAAAATGAATATCACATTCTTCCTTTCATTTTCAGGAAGGAAAGATTAGGAAAATCCTATTGATTGTTGCTTTCTCCATACCTCCGAAAAAACATGAAAATAAGGCATATATATATATATATATATATATATATGATTGCAATATGGCAGTCAATATCGCAGAACCTTCGATCCTATAGGAAAACAACTCAAAAGATAAAGAAGTATGTGTATGTTCGTTTGAATAAAATGGGGATTGTCTCTAAGCAAGATGAATGAGTGGTGCCACTCTGATTCGATCAACATCCGGCTGCAATTGACAATTCAGTTTTTTAGTTTGGCTTTTAAATATAAAAAAGGTGGACCGATAGAATCATGCAGAAGATGGGTTAGGTCGCCTGCACTAGAAGATGGTTAATATTTCCTTTGTATTTAACTAAACTTTTTTCTTTAAATTTATTCTTTGGCTTTAAGCAATGAACAAATCCATGCTTGTTTATTGCTTTTGACAAATGGGGGCCAACTAGTCAACGTAGTTAAAAAAAATAGCTATTTGAACTGCTTTTCTTTCAATAAAATGAGACAAGTACTGACTAAAAGTCAAGCATATGAAATCATAAAACTACATTGAGAATATTTTATTGTAATGACACAAAACCAAAGAGAATATATGTATATATATATGAGAATGAATATGCCAATTGCCTGTAGTTCAGGAATGAAATTGAGAAAAAAAATAATTTAAATAATAGATAAAGTTTTTTCTGTTTAAGAAAACTATGAAGACTTATTAGAAAAAATGAAGACTTTGAGCTTCCGGATGAAGAATCTCACTAGTGATCGAATGCGCGTGGGGACGTTGACTGCCACTGCGTAAAGGAATGAAGAATTATATCAAAATGAAAAGTTTACACAAACACGCTCGGCTTTTGAAAATCCTTCGAAAAACTACATTTTGATAGAATCAGCAGCCTATTTTACCACCTTTTTTATATGGAATTCAGGGAGTTAAGAGTAATGTACTTAATCTTGGGCTTGCTTTTGCGGTCCCTTTAAAAATTGAAGGGCTTTCTGTAAAATTCTGGTGGCCAAGATTGCACCATCCTGGACCCTTCCGTTGGACGTGTGAGATGACGACTTGTAGTTGTAGCGTGCACCACTCGGCACGCGCTTCCTTTAATTGACTTGGACCGAGAGAATCCGAACCTTGTTAGTGGACCCGGTTTACTTTTCTGCTGCGGCCGCCGGACCGGCCAGGCTTGGGGCGCCTGGACCTAGGACTGGCTTGGCTACGGCAAAGTTGGCCGAAAAGCTGACCTGCTTTGGCTGGGTCTGGTATGTTGACTCCAGACTCATATGGAGCCCATTTGCCGGTTGGGTAGGTGTAGACTGGAACCAACTTCGTCGGACTCCGGTAGGTTGTCTGGCAGCCGAAGCGGCCAGGCTGGGGGTGCCTGGACCTAGGACTGGCTTGGCTAGGGCAAAGTTGGCCGAAAAACTGACCTGCTTTGGCTGGGTCTGGTATGCTGACTCCAAACTTATATGGAGCCCATTTGCCAGTTGGGTAGGTGTAGACTGGAACCAACTCTGCCAGACTCCGTTAGGCGGTCCGGCAGCCGGACCGGCCAGGTTAGAGTAAAATTGGCCGAAAAACTGACCTGCTTTGGCTGGGTCTGGTATGTTGAATCCAAACTCATATGGAGCCCATTTGCCGGTTGGGTAGGTGCAGACTGGAACCAGCTTTGGGTGCAGAACATGATCCGGAGCTGTCTTCAGTAGACCGGCTGAGGCCCGGCCAGGTAAAACAGGTTGTGCCTGGACCTAGGTCAGGGTTGGTAAAGTTGGCCGGAGAACTCGCCGGCTCCGGCTCGGTCTGGTACGTTTAACTACAGGCTCATATCGAACCCAGTTACAAGTTGGCCATCCGCCGACTGTAACTTAATTAGCCGGCCCTGTGGAAAACGACCAAGTTCATGAAAACCATTGATTTCATAAACTTGAGCAGCATCGATCTTTCTGACCTGAACATTGGTGATAGAGAGAAGGGAGATTGAATAAACTTCTTTCAAATTTACATCCGATTCGTTCTGCGATTTACAGAGAAACAGAACTCTAGAAAAAATCATAAGAAAAATAAAGATGAACAAGAAATTAACATCGCTGGGATGAACCAGTGACGATCGCCCTCTTCATGCAATCCCAGCGCCAACACAATGATACGGCGTAACCAAACCGCGTCGCCGTTTGGGGTCTCGCCTTTGATCAGAAGCTGCAGCCGCAGCAGAGGAAGTAGAAGCCGAGCATGGCGAGGAGGGCGAGGAGCTCGAAGGCGGAGGCGATCTTGAAGAGGAGACCGTCGACGATGGAGGAGCGGAGGAGGGACAGGCGGATGTAGGGACGCTTCCACCCGCGGGGAAGGCTAAGCCTCGACGCCCACCTCCAGCTTGTCCTCCTCAAGAAGCCCGTCCGTGCTTCCTTTGCCTCCCCTGATCCTTCTCTTCCGGATTTCGCCATGAATTCTCCTTTCTCCATTCCCTTCTTCTGCCTGAACCAACGACAGGGAAATCCAGAGAGACACAGAAAGAAAGAAAGAGAGAGAGAGAGTGGTTGAAATTTGATGAGATGCACGTTACGTCGTGGGCGAGTCCCTCTTTATGGAGGAAGTGTTAGTCGGAGTCCGGTGAAGGGCGCAACCATCGGAATTCTGCCGTCGGTTCCTTCGGCCCCACGGTATAGATATATGTATATAGTAATTTTTGGATTTCTTAGTTCGAGAAATTCTCAAGTACATATGTATGTGAAAAACTGGTAGATCTAAGATAAAGTAGATATCAAACGATATTTTTGAAATCAAAACTTCAAAAAAGAAAAAGAAAAAACATGTATCAATCAGTCACAAATATTTCTCTAACGAGTTTTAAACGGTAAAGTTTTTCTCGATATACTATGACGAACTTAAAAAAATAAGAAAAATATGATAATTTTTTAAAAACAAAAAATAAAATATAAGATAAAATAAATGCATCAAAAGATAAGTATATTTGCAACAAAAAAAAATTGACATTAAAAAAACTTAAAAAAAATGTAAAAAAACGTGTTAAAAACCCGTTAAATGTGATTTTTTAAAGTTTTGAACGGTTAGTTAATTTATCACATTTTTTCATTTTTTTAAAAAATACACGTTTTTTGTGATTCATCACCTTCTTTTTTTTTTTTCAACCACTAGTTTGAAAAAGATGAAAGGCTGAAACTATTCTTTATTTATTTAATATCTAAGTGTCTAGCATCCAGTAGACAAATGTTTTAAATAAAATGTGAACCTTCAAATATGTTTATAAGTACTAATTAGAGAAACAAAACACTGAGGTTAATTATTCTTTACTTGATTAAATATGTTTATAAGTACTAAATTTTTCTTTACTTGATTTTTATTCAATTATTCTGCAGTCTGCCCGATTAGGCTGTTTTGATTATGACCAATAACCATGAAAAAACATTGTAGTCCCTGCTCAATTTCAAAAATTTGTAATATGAGAGATTTTCTAAAAAAAAAAGTATTTCTAAAGAAATATGTGAATGATAAAATCATTATTCTCTCAAAATTCTGCAAATATATGAACGAGAGCCTGTTAAGAAAGTAATTAGAAACGAATAATGCCGATCAACCCACTTCTTTTAGGACATGTCCGCCAAGCAGCTGTGGAGCCAAAAAATTTTTTTGAGGCGGGCTGAATCAAAGTTTCTAAATTTTGACACGAACCAAAATATCATTTTTCAAAATTTCTATATAAAACAGGTAAAATTTTCTAAACTTTACATGTAAATTTCTTTTTTTTTTTTTTAATTCTGAGTTGGGGCCAGCCCATCTCCGCCCCTGCTCGGGAAGGGCAGCTGGTAAGGCTATGCATTGGGCCTGAGCTCGATTTGATTCGATAAGTTACTTTTAATAATTTATATATATTATCACGATTAATTATATTGATATATTAATTTATATTAATATTATATATATATATATATATATATATATATATATATATTATTTAATTTTAACTGAACCTGGGTAGAGTCAAGGCTTGCGTTTGGGTGTCAGGCCGGGCCCAGGAGATGATTACTAGCTGTGGCGCGGCTCGAGCGCAACTCCTTATCGGACCTGCCCGATGCCCAGGCTGTGCTTGTCGTGACTCATTAGGTGGTGTGGTCATGATCTATTGGTCTCAAAAGTTGAAATTCTAGATTCTCAACTCCTTAAGCTAATCTTCTTCCTTTCGCTTGGCCCACTTCTGAGCTGTTTTTTTTTTTTGTTTTTTTTTTATTTTTATTATTATTTCTAGAAGCAGCACATTCAGATATTTTTCATGCTCCCTGAATTTTTGTTTGGGAAAACGAATATATTTTCTTGTCACACGTAGTTGTAAGACTATTTGTCAATAGAAACAAAACACTGAGGTTAATCATTGTTGAAGTACTTAACATAGTAAATCTCAGAGCTTTAAGTTAGATTCATGAAAATAATAACAAATTATTATTGTTAAACGGCCCTAAAGGAGTGTTTGACAGCTTCGAATGAGGTCCGAACTTTTTAAAGATTAGCGTAAGGCTGGCCCGATATCCCGGGTCCTAGCCCGGCTCGATGCCCACTTGTTGATGCCGGTGGGGTTTGTGGCGGTGAAGGGCATCTGGGAGGGTGAGCGGTGAAGGGCACCTGGGAGTCGATGACGGCGTCCTCCTGAGTCCTGAGCAAGCATCTGGGGCAACAAAAGTGGCTGAGGTGGGGCGGAGTCGTCCTTCTCGCTGAAGATTCACCGGATGAGCCATGAGCGACGGCTCTTGCCATTAGCAATTTAGCATCGAGTCCAAGTCCTCCATGGGAGGACCAATCTCCCACCGCGAAGGGTCGCTGAAATCCGGCGGGAGGCCGCCGGAGGGTTGGGTTGTCTCCCTTGCCCATAAGAGTCCCCGCACCGCCGCTAGACACCCGCCGTTGACATTGCCTAAAGCGCTGTGAGAAAGGGAGATCTGCGACGGGCTGGATCGAGCCGGGCCGGGCCGACCAGGGCTGCACCATCTGGCCAGGGCCCGGCCCGGGACCCAGTTTTCTCGGCCCGACCCGACGCCCAAGCTTTAGGCCAGCCTCGTAAGAACCGGGTTCGAGCAGACCCGATGTTCAAAACTCGAGCGCGATACTCGAAACCCGGGTCCGGGCCCCGTTTGAAACGGATACATGAAACCTGGATTCAGGTCTGACCCGATTATAATAAAAAACCGTTTTTTAAAATATAAAATAAAATTTCAATCTAAAATATATTTTTATTAGTAAATATATATGATTAATAATAGTAAACATATTTTTTAAATGTTATGGGGCCGGATTGGCCCCGTCCGGCAAATCCGGGCTGACCCATCGGACCCAGGCCAGGTCCCGGGCCCCCGCCGGCGGCCCGGCGCCCACCCTAATTCAAGCTGTTCAACGTGAAGGCTTTCACCAATTAGTTTTGACAATCTAAAGATCGCCAGCAAAATCATGTGTCTTGACGACATGGTGTTGAATTAAGTTAAACCTACTAAAATATTGGAATTTTTATATTTAGAATTTAAAAATTTAAAACTATTTATTTTCCGGCATACGATTAAAGTTTAATAATACTATAAAAGAAACATCACCGGAGACGGCGTATGTGGCCGGAAACCGGCACGTGTCGCACCGGAAAAAGGTCAAGCACATGCACGTATCCCGTTTTGACGTCCTTCTAGAAATCAGAATGGAATTCTCAATGGCATGAGAATTAATCTCAAGCGTTTGAATTTGGTTTCCTCCTCCTTCAATTGATGTTACAAAGTTGACCGAAATTATGAAGATCATAATCTTTTTGGTCTCATGGGGGTCAGCCCAAACTTGTTGACCAAGTGAACTCAAACTCCTCGACCGTGTGAACCCAGTGGGTCGAACCCTGTGGTCCAAGTTGACCAAGTCAAGTCATAGGCGTCTTTCTGGAAGGATAAAGAGATCATCTGTTGAACAACATCTTTGCATTGTGGATACAGATAGAATTCACTTCTAAGATCAGCAAATGGATCCGAAACTGAATTGTTTTCGTCAGATTTGGTAAAGAAAAGTCATTTGATTGGATTCAGATCTGAATTCAGTTTCAATAAACATCCAGTTGGATCAGATTCAAATTTGCATTCAAATTGTAAAAGATGTCCTATATTCAATATGTAAGATCGTCCATCACATATTTTTTTTTGGAAAATTTCATCATGCCAATGTCCAATAAAAAAAATACAAGAAAATAATTTAAGCATATTTACGATATTTCTTAAGCAACATAATTTTTGGCACATAGAATGAAAGCTAAAAAGATCAATCGTTGATTACCAAATTAATGTTAATAAAATCTTAATTATCGGGTAATCATGTTATTATTTTTCTTCAGATCAATGAGATCACATTGGTTCTGCAAAATTTGCCTAAAAACTAATAAAATATGAAAAAAAATTAGGAATAACGTATTCCTTCAGTAAAAAATGCTAACGAGTCCAAATTAGCGGATAAAAACTTTCATATACACGAACACAACAAGAAAAAAGTTTAAAACTTCTACATGTTACTAGAGAGTAACATGATTAAAAATGAAAGATCATACATAGGAAAACATTAGTGAGAGTTCATAGTATACCAATCGTTGATTGTATATTTAACAAGAGCTCATAGTATATGAATTTTTATTTTTTAACCATTGCAACAATTACCCACGGTGCATGTCTCTCTCTATATATTGTATATTTTATCTTTTTGCTTCTGTCTTGCGACTTGTTATTGTAACTAAGAGATTTCTTGTTCCCAAATTTTGTAACTATGGGATCTTTTGTCCCTAAATTTTGATATAGATTCTTATTTTATCGGTTCTCTCTCTCATATATATATATATATATATATATATATATATATATATATATATATATATATATATAAAATTTTTAATAGTTTCACAGCATATAGATTTCAAGTCTTGTAGCCAACTTGAGAAGCTACCAGTAAGATTGATGCTTTTTTTTTTTATCTTCATTAGCTTCCAACCTGTCCAATCCATGTCAAATCAGTGCTTTATCTCTTTCCACAAACCCCATAAAAAAAAGAGAAGAAGAAAAGTGGTAGTGTAGGAGGGGAATCAAAAGAGAACAATCCAATCAGTTCATCCCCTAAATTAAGCAAAATAATTTCCCCAAGTATGACTGAAAGCAAACTGACTTTTATACAGTATTCAAAAATTTTTTAGTTGCCCTTGAGAAGCAAAAGTTGTTCTCTCTCTCTCTCTCTCTATATATATATATATATATATATATATATATATAGAGAGAGAGAGAGAGAGAGAGAGAGAGAGGGGGAGAGTTTGGGTGTTGTAGCCTCCCAGTGAATAATAAGCTAGAAATCTTGAGCAACTATTGTGATTGTTTTTTTATTAAAAAATATTTTTTTTTTATAATTACAAATAGGGAGAATAAGTCTACTAGCTAGATTGCTACAATAAACAAGCCATATGTCATGAGAATCTGTTTTGGATTCAACGATATTTCTTTTTCATCTCAAGGTTGAGTCTAGTCTGATGCTTCTTATTTAACTAATTGCTGAGTCTAATTTGGCTATGCAAAGCAAGTTGTCCCCTAGGATGTTAGTTGGAAGACTTAATAGTTATATCATAAGATTTATACAAAAGGAGTAGCCCTCTAATGTAATAGGTAGCATTGGATTAAAAATGCGAAAATATATCCTAGCTAGGCACTACTAGCATGCACCCTCTTATTGCCATGCACCGCCGAGACAACTTGTCAAGTATTCGCATTTAATTTCTTTTGGCCTGATCAGGTGGTGCCCATGAAAAAATTATACATGTAAAACAAAGTAAAACTTAATTCGTAGTCACATGTAATTTTATAGTCATCAACACACACATATATATATATATAAAGAGAGAGAGAACCGATAAAATGAGAATTCATAGCCAAATTTGAGGACAAGAAGTCCCCTAAATACAAGAACAAACCACAAAAATAAAATACGAATATACAAGATAACCGCACATTAAAACCAAAATAATAATAGGTGGAGAGAGAGAGAGAAGTACCATACCCTACTTGATGTAAATTATCATATGCTGAACATTAATTTGAAAATATAGAAAGCAAAAATACCCCTTCAAGGGAGGAGGCAGTGAGGAAGCAAGAAAGAGAGAAATAAATCGGTTTTCTTTAAGGAGAACCCATGTATTCTTTGAGGAATATTTCAAACTCTTGAAAAAACAACTTTGTTTTTATATTTTTAACATAATTTTCTTAGAATCAACTGTTGGTATAAGTCTAGTATATGAGGGCATGGTCTCTCTCTCTCTCTCTCTCTCTCTCTCTCTCTCTTTCTCTTTCATTGATCAATGTTAACAATTTACTAAGTAAGTACAACTTTTCACTTGTCAGGCCCGCTGCCGTAAATGTATGCACAAAGCCAAGATTAACTTATGAACATCTATCTGGTGCAACGAGTTAATTTAGCAGTTGCATATAAAGATGTTAATGAATCAAATTCAGATTAGATATCTAATCTAACTGATACTAAATATAGTTGGATATAGAAAAAAATTAACATCTCAGTAAAAATGCAAACCGGTTTTGGATTTAAGACATGGTACCAGAGTGGATTCAGATTTGGTTTTAAACAGTTATCGTATCCAATTTTAGATCGGAATTCAAGTATGGATTTAGTTTTAAAAGAAATATTCTACATCCAATATCTATGGCTTGAAAGTAATTCTTAGCATATCATGATACAGTTCAGATTTGATTGTGCATCTAAAAGCTGGATTCAGCTTTATATAAGAAAATCAAAGTTGAATTTGGAAATGGATTCATATTACGAATTTAATAATCAGATTCACATGGTACAAACATTTTTTGATTTGCATCCAAACCTGAATTCGAATCCTAATACGTAAATGTTTGATAAATCGGATATGAAAAAGATCATCGGATTCAAATCCGGTCAGTTGACATTCTTACTTGATAGGGCAATAAATTCACACATTTTTAGTTTAGATCAAACTGTGAACATGTGGGTTGTAGCGACCAATAAAACTAGACAGCGCTTGTGTTTAGAAACGAAAAATCTTTCCTGTCAACGCAAACAAGACAAAAGAGATCTAAAATTTATCTCTATAAAACATATGCCCAAAATACCTTCTTTCTTTTTTCTTTTTTTTTTAAGTAAGAGAAATACTCATCACATCATGGTCTTGCTTGGAAAAGTTCCAAAGGCCCTGTTATTCCTCTTGCCTTCAATGTTTTAAGTAAGTTTCGGCATTGAGCCGGCCTGACCTGATAAGGAGACAGGCTCGAACGCCTCAAACCCTTGCTTGGCCCAACCATTAAAACCTGAGCCTGAGCGCGGCTCGAAGTATGTTGTATGCCCATTGAGACAACAGCGGGCCACTTCTAATAACTCAAAAACTAGTAGACTTTATCTTAATGTTCAAACACCCTAATTTAATTTAAGTTGCTAAATTCGATGCTAAAACTAGACTCTTATTTTTCTTCTGTTCCTCGTAAAGGGTTTCCCCTTCAATTATTTTCCCCCTTTTGGTAAAAATGATAAAAAGTAATCACATGGTGATGATAGAATGATGTCACAAGATAAAAAATTAAGAAAAATCTTTTCCTGAATTCAATGGACCGACACTTCTTTTGTCGACATCAAGGGTGAATGGGGGCCACTCTTCACGTCGGTGGCGGTGCGGTAGGTCCCGCCGGCCGGTGGTCTCACCGGCCGGCGTGCATGTCACATGGGCATGGATGACAATCGAACGGTGATCAAGATGGCACATGGACATTCATAATATTATTATTATGAAGATGATGCAGAATACTGTGAGGAATATGGTTTTTGGACCAAGAAATTGTGGAGAATATATGCAACCCTGCATTATATTCCACATCACATGATGCTGAGGCATCTCCTTGCATGCACGCATGCAAAGTGATGTGCGTGTGTGCCGTTAGTCGCTTTCTCTCTCTAGATCGTTCGTTCTGTACCTCGCTCGCCGGTTTGTCTTTTATTTCTTTATCGTTCGTTCTGTACTCTGTCGCTCGTTTGTCTCTCCTGTGCTCCCTTGCCTACTTTTCCTTAGATCTCTTTACTCTATGCATGTGAAAAAGTTACAACCGAGGAAGGCTTCATCCATATAATAAAGAAAAAGTTTCCGAATCTGTCGGCTTCGGTCCAAATGGAAAAAATGCTAATCATTAAAACGATAAATGAAAAAATGTATGAGAAAATCTTTGAAAATAAGAAATTAAATTTGACAATGGCATATGGTACCCTTCAATCGGCACTGAATTTATTCAATTCCAATCTGTTGATTGTGATAATATTGTATTTAATGTGTTGAAATCTCATTGTAAATAACTTTTTATAATTCTAGAAACAGTTATCGCTACTGCTGTGTTCTTGAGACTGCTTAAAGAGACCTTCCTCCGGAATTTGGTTCTATACATCAGGAAGGCAACCAGTACAAGATCAGGTCTCTCACCTTCAATCATGGTTTCTAAGAAATGAAGAGAAAAGTTTTCCCAGGCTGGGAGAAACTACCCAGGATTTTCTTATAAATTAATAATGTTCTCATCTTCACGTACGAGTTATCTAAAAAACCAAACATCCTCTGAGGGATAATTTCCTTCTCTTTCTCCCTCTCTCTCGCTCTCTCTAACTTCCCAAGGAATTAATTTTCCATGCGGGATCATCTCAGAAACCCATGACGTCCACGAAATGAAATATTTTGCACCATTTGGATTTGCATGTTGGTAGAGATTGATAACGAGCTCAAGAGTTCACATAATATCTGGTACCAACGTGAGCAGCATGAAAAAGTCACCAGTCCAGGAATTCAGATGCTTCACATTCGAGTTCCCTTCCAGGAAATGAAAGGAATTCTGTACGTTCAGTTAATATTGAGAAAACAAGAACTCCCAGATTTCCTTTCTTCGAAGAACAGAAGTTCATGATCTATTTGGTTTTGGAAGAAAAATTTTGACATCCTTGGTAGTTCGCCAAACACTTATAAACTCCAGGCAAGAATCTATTACACAGCTGTAAAGATAGAGGCTAGAAAGATGGTTCACAGAAAGAGAGAGAGAGAGAGAGAAGGAAAAAAAGCTATCACAACAAAAATGGAGAACAATAATATATAGGAACCAGAACAACAACAAAATTATATATTAAAAGAAGAAGAAGAAGAAGAAGAAGAAGAAGAAGAACAAAAAGAAAAAGAAGAGCAGGCATGTGCTTGTGCTTGTTAGAGTGGGGAAAGGTGGCTACATCTAGATAAAGCATAGCATCCAGATACGTTCACATCCATTGCTATTTCTTTATTTGTAATCTAGAAGACGACATGGGCAGCCTCTGATATATTTGGTGATCTAGGTCAAGGCAAATAGGGACCTGCTATTTTCAATCTCATTGTTGACCTAATGGATTCATCTACTCTACGAAGCTGCAGAGAGCTCAACCAGGAGGAGGTGACCAGGGGTTCCATAGCTCGAGAGTCAACTTGATTAACCTGTCTCTTTGTCAAATTAGGTTACCCGTTTCTTGAATCTGTCTCGAACGCCATTAATGCTCACCATCCCCCACATGCAGATAATGAGGAGTTTGAATTGAATGAATTCTAAACACCAAGAGATTTCTTTCCATGAAATCCATTCTCAGCAAACCGTCTAAGTATCGAACGGAATTTATTGAAGTTAGGCTGACCGGATTTTGTCTGAGCTATCTACTACTAATATGATTTGTATTCAGGTAGTTGTTGTGTGCATGATGTTGAAAAGCTCTAGTACCAAGGCTCTTAATTTGTCATGTATATTCCACTTACGTCACTATGTTATAGTGTGTATATATATATATATATATATATATATATATATATATATATATATATATATATATATATATATATCATGGACTACCTTCTCATGTGATAGGAATAGATCATAGCATAGCTGCTAAAATTCGTTGAGTCAAAAAGAAACTTGAGGTCGGTAGATATCATTCAATGTGCATCCAACTATTTTCCCTTAGTCCACACCTATTTTATATATATATATATATATATATATATAAAGTAGTTTTGCAAGAGTCTATAGGTGGTCATTTCTTGGGTAAAATAAGTCGTTTTCACCTTCGAACTGAAATGTATTAATTACATGTACCTTCTTTTAGATACACCTATACGGAAGTACCTTTAAAGAGTAAAAGAAACGTTCAACCCTTGCGTGATTAAAACAATAATGTTTTATCTTCCGAGGTTAAGAAGAGAAGTGCAAAACTGCAAAAGGGCATGAAGGCCGTTGATGAAATGTTAGCCTGCGCTTCTGCATGTTCTTCAACCTTTTCATGCCGTTAAGTTTTTAGCGAAAATACAAAACCATTATATATATATAAAATGACCAGAAGGTTCTTAATCTGTAAAAAGGAAAAACTGTTTTATAAAGGCAAAAGAGGAAATTTAAAAAATTATATATTTTTGTCAAATGCTTACTATATCCCTTTCCCTTTATTTTCATAAATGACCAAAATACCCTTCACATATATGTGCAAGGTTTTCATCAAAATATAAGTTCGACGAAGTTTTAATTGTTCCAAAGTTCGAGTACACAAAAGTGCCAAGCAATTTAGACCACACTTCTAAGTCTATCGCATATTGAAAATGTACTAATAGAGAGTACAATAGCAACAGTTACTGCAACCGAGCTACATAGAAGGTGAAAACTGGTCGAAACCTGCCATTCATGCATGCACTCATGCATGTGTATGTGTGTTGAATGTCTTCTTTTTATATTTATATATATATATATATATATATATATGAGAAAAGAAGATTATGGTACCGTTGAATTTAGTAGGCTCTTGGGAATCGTGCTCCTCCACAAACCCCTTTCAATGGCATGTTCATGGACAAAACGTCAGCCCTCATAACTATATACCTTCTTCTCCACATGCCTAACACTTTTTTAATAATATAAAAACATTTTCTCCCACCCATCACGCCCCACAATTTAAGGTACCACTTTCCCTCCCCTTTTCACTCCCCTTGGAAAAAGTTTTCCATAAAAATCACGTAGTCAGAGACTAAACCACCGTAGTTGTTGTTGTTGTACTGAGATGGAAAGAAAGAGAATCTTACATAGTGAACAAGGACAAGCGACGGGATGGTGGCATGCAGCATTAAAGTAGACGCAGGGAAACCCCATATTCACAGAAGCTCCATTAATGCACGTTGCCCAAACAAGAAATTCTCAGAACTGTTTTTGAAGAAGTTCAGTTAGATTTTTGGACATGGATATGGGAAGAGAGAACAAGAAAAGATTCATGAGAGGTGTCAGAAAAGATAACAATTTAATGCTGTGGAGCACCCATGTTCCATGCCTAGTTCTACGACCAATGAGCGATCGATCTCGTACATACCTATACATAAAAAGGAGAAGAAACAAAAGGAAAAAGATAGTCTGATGAGTCCTGTTAATCTCTTAATGTTGGTCTCTGTTGATGAAAGGAGGAACGATGTCCTGAAGGAGGCCATAGTCAGGCAGCTGATGATGATACTGCACTTGGGGAAGTGAAGGAGTGATGTTCTGCATGAACAAAGAGTGGGCATCGAAGGAGCTGTTCGTGTTGGGGAGTTGCACCGGCCGATCCACCGGAAAGCGGTAGCCGGCCGACGCCGAGAGTGGGGGCATCCCCATTATGGCTCCATTGCTCGCCCTCAGGGATGCGGGGCTGGGATGCGTGTGCTGGCCTTCGTAGGTTGTGACCACTATGGTTGGGTCCTGATAGGATCGTTCCACACGCTTCTTTACTGAGCACTTCTGGCTGGTGCACCTGTAGTAGCTCCTGCAACAACAGCGAAGAAGAAATATTTTCACCTGCAATGATCTGTATGGAAATTCTGGCGCATACCAACTTCATGGAATCTTAAGAACATAGGGAAATGTGAGGCGGACGGTAGAAATTCATCGTAATGCTTCTCATTTTTTCTGCAGTATCAGGATCACGAAGACCATGAGCCATGGAAGCTTCTGCAACTGCAATCTTAGAACCGACCTCTTTTCATCCATATCGATACTTCACATTATCGTTTCTACTTTTTTTTTTTTGCTATACCACGAGAACAATTAGTTGAAATACGTATGCTGGAAGAAGAAAATTCTTCTCAATCCAATCTTCAGCAGCAATTGCACATGAAATCTGGAATGTTATTTATGCAGCTGTTTGACCCATTACGACCAGCCAAACAAGGAGAACCACAAGGTGCACTTATGAAAAAATACATCAAGAAACAGCACCTAACAAGGTGCACCAAGCCTGAAAACAGTCGGAAAGCTCTTTTCCTTTTGAGTTCTTCTTTTTTACCAGTTGTGCAGCTAATAACTTCAAATTTTCTTGCAGACCCTATCATATAAGCAACATAAGGTCCAAAACCATGAAGTCATCCTGAATCCTACCGCTGCTCTATGTGAAGTTAATGGCGTCTTTCATATTAAATCAAAATTGTATATCAAACTCGAAATAAATTCTCCATATCACAGTTTGTTCCCCACCTTGATGAGAGGTCCAATGTTTCAAAGGTTTGTAGAACTCAAACATTCTAGGGTGGGCGGCCGGTTAGAGTTCTAGGTCTCCTTTGTCACTTAATTTGCTTAGGGTTTCGAGTGCTTGTGGAGTGCAAGGACCAAGCCGACACCTTGTCTAGGAAGGAAAACTACAGAAAGAGATGTAGAGATGTAGAGCGATAGAGAGTGAGAGAGTTGCTAGGAAAGGGAGAAAGCTAGGGTACCTTGGATAAGGACTATTTTTCACAGCCTTTTGCCCGTATTTCCTCCACCTGTACCCGTCTTCCAGATGATCTACTTCGCTTTTGGTCATGAAAGCAAAGCGTGGCTCCCTTTGCTTCTTCTCCCCCTTCTTCCTTGGCTTGTTCCTGTGAAAAAGACACAGCAAGATTGTGATGGATCAACCATAAAGGTGGAAAGATACTGAAAGGGCATAAATTCAATGTGAACAAGGAAGCTGAAGGGGAAGAGGAGGAAGGAGAAATGGTCACACTTCAACAATAAATCGAAGAAAAGAAACAGTCAATTATTTTACTGCTACCTCTCCAACTCCCCATTATTGGTGCACTATTGTACTCATGAATAGATACAATAGTGGTACTCCAGAAAAATTCTGGGATTCCACTGATCAACTAATAAGAAACTCACTCCCCGAACCAAATTTCATGCTAAATTTCATGCTAATCAAAGCATATCCTCACGCCGGAAACCATAGGCGGCGCCGGAATAAGTAAACCGAGCCAGCTAGGAGATCTACTTCATAAGGAGCAAAGTCCTAGCAAAAAGTAAAAGAAGAAGAACAATAGAGATAATAATTTACTTTTTCTTGCTTTTCTCCTGCCCATCCTCAGTTGCACCGGGCTGATCATCCTTCCTGCTCTGGCCGGAATCCTCCTCGGCCGCCTCGGTGGTCGACGAAGAGTCGGACGAGTTCTGCCCAACTGCAGCGGCAGCCGGATCAGCCTCGCCTAAATTCAGGACCTCCGAAGAGCACGGCGCGTCCGAAGCAGGGCCAGTTGTACAGTCCACTGGGATCTTGGCCTGGAGACACTGCGTGAAGCTGAGGAATGATGTATCAAACCCCGCCAGTTCGTTCATACCCATGAGATCTCCGGCCGGCGAGCTCGCAAAGTGGTCGGAGAAAGGATACCCGACGTCGAAATTCGTCGATTCCACCTTCGGCTTCCGGTGGAACTGTGCGTCCATCATGAAGATGTCTCCCCCCTCCGCCATTAGAGTTGCAGGATGAGCTCCACCCTTCGAGATCGAGAGAGAGAGAGAGATGGATGAGTCGCCGAGAGAGTGTTAGCGTGTGATTTGTACACACTTAGGGGGAGGTTGGTGCGGGGCCCGCCGACTACCGGCTACAGCCGGTGACGTGGATGCGGTAGCGGTCAAACTTCAAAGGAGTCGGTCGGAGTCTGCCACGTGGCCGGTGGGAAACCGGCATTTGACGGTGCGCTCGACGGTCGTAAAATGCGTGGGAAACCTGTGGACACGTGCCGACTCAGTGACGTGCCGCTGCGTCATACTAAGTGTCCACAACCTTGCGGTCAAGGACGAAAATGAGCCTCTCCTTAAAGGCAGTTGACTTTATATAATAAGAAAAATAAAAAAAAAGAAGAAAAAAAAATTAGAAGAGAGAAAAATAGGTTTCGGAGTTCGATCCAAACCCTGATCCAATTGAAGTAAGACTCACATGATGACCAGAAACTTCTGGTTCTTTCTCATGGAAACTTCATAGAAATAGGAAAAGGACGATTAAACAAATTTAAAAAATACAATATAATGCTTTCATTATACTAAAAGAATAACAGAATAATATCTTTGCAATAAATGATATTTTTTAGTTATTTTTGCTCATTTAAGCACCATGTTTGTTTATAAAAATATCGTTAATCAAAATAATTGTCACATCTGTATATGTTATATTTTCGTTTACCCCGCATCTGAGATCCATGGTGATATTGAGATCAGTGGATCTGAAGTTTTAATGTTTCTGCTACTAAACCTCGATCCAAAATCCATAGTGACAACTACTGTTCTTTAGGCCCTGCAGGATTTCAGATCAGTCAATCTATTTGGATCTGATTAATATTGCTTTGAAAAGATAATTGATTTTATTCAAACTACATGTAAACTTAATCGATTTATATGTAGGGATATCCAATGAATTGCTCTAGAGAGTAGAATATAGAAAAAAAAAACATTAACATCCGTTTTTAAGAAATCCAACCAGATTTGGATTTAGGAACGCAAAATGCAACACCATTTGGATATAAGAATGCAAAATCCAACCAGATTTATATGTCCATTTGCACACATTCACATAGGAATGAACAAGCCACAAACTCGTCTGGAGCTCGGTTCGCCTACAAATCCGGCCATGAGTCAAGGAGCGTGGATTGGCTCACCCTTTATTCGCTCCTGACTCGGCCCGACTCGCCCCCGACTTGGCTGGAATCACTTGATTCGGCCGCAGCAACAATACATTATGGTTATTTGAATACTCAGTCGAGTCGACAGGTCAACTTAGTGACCCAGTGACCCAATTATCTGCTGATCCGAGTCTCAAATGGGTTTGCCAACTCTGCAAGCCTCAGTTACATGCGTTCCGGACAATACAACATGTTCCGTAGGTCCTGATGTGAGTGCAGTTTACTGGTTTGTAACTAAGATCAACAGGACATGATTTGTTTGGATCCGAGATGAATTTGGATATCTAATTTCAGATGTCTGGATCCAGTAATATGTGTAAGATCCAGTTCCTTCCAGGGTCAAGAACGTTGACCAATTCCCCTTTTTGTGGTTGGATTTAACCAGACCCATGCTGGGTACCCTGGTCAGAACGCAGCTTGACCCTTACTTTGCAGGCGTTGAACCGCTGAAACCAGCCTGCGCTTACACAGACCAAGTCCAAGTTTCCCACAGACAACTACACTAAACTGGGTTCGAGTTGGGCTTATTCAGGACAGTCAAGTAAGACAGCTCGACTCCTGGCCGTATGAACTATTTATATAGATCAGAGTCCGAGAAGACGGCTTGGTCCAAGTGATCTGGTACATGTGTGTGTGTGGGTGTGGGGGTGTGTGTGCGTGCGTGCATATATATATATATATATATATATATATATATGTTTTATAAATGTTTATTTAATAACTTTTTAAAAGAACAAATTTTGGTTAATGATAGTGTTTTAAAGCTTCAGCAAATTGCTTGAATTCCAACTTAAAGGATGTTTAAATTAGTCATTCTACATGGTTTTATTTTCCCTAATTGCTCCGACTGGTCAAAGGACTAGAGTCTTTCCAGGCGTTAAGAAGACCTTTTGCGGTCGTTTAGTTTAAGTAAGAGGAGGTCATTTGATAGCAGGAACATTATCTGAGTGTCTGATTAATCTGACTCAGAATTTAGGGTAGATTCATGAAAAAAAACTAGTATGTTATGAATCTACCTCAATTTTTAGAATAGATTCGTTGAATATTAACATAATATTCCTGCTAGCTACCAAACTGCTACCAAACAACTCTGCTTGAGAACATATAGACCATAATAACAAAAAATACTTATTTTTTAATTATTATATTCCAGTAATATAATACAAATTAAAAGTGCAGGTTTTTGCATTAGCAATTTTTAAAAGGTTGGTTTATCTCCTATTTATTTATTTATATTTTGTATTGGTGATCGGTCCCCTTCTTGAAGAGACCCGGCACTGTCAAGCTACACAATTTTTTCAGCTATAGAAGCTTCGGGCCAAGCTCCGAAAAAGCGTATTGGATTTGGACCCTGTTGTTCAAGTGGGTGCCAGAGCGTTCATTGCTTGTCAAATCTCTGATGCTAATGACTTATTTGGATCTAACAGTACCTCCAAATCAGTCAAACCAGAAGCCGGCCGGATTCAAACCAGATCCTCCGGATTTACATCTCGGATCTAAATTAAAAGCATGTAAAAGGAGGTGTTGACATGATAATATCTGCAATACTGTGACCTGCATGGAGGCCCACCTGAAAAGGTAGTTTTCATCGAATCGATCTCGGCATCCGGCGACCGGATTTTCCGCCGGTATTCGAAACCGCAACGCATTTTTCCGGGGAATAGTTTTCAAATTCCGATTCTGTTCCCCTGATAATTTTTTACTGAAAATACCATACCTGATAAGATCTTATCAAGAACAATATGAAAACTTTCTAAACCATACTTCTATAACAAGGAACCAAGAAGGTTTAGAATATTTAGATCCATTTGAATTGAATTCGATTAAATTCAATGAAGCGAGAAAGCCAAAAACTTGTAACCAGATCTTATCTTTCGATCTTCTGCTTTTGTTTGGGGTCAAGCTTTGATCATATTCAGGAGGTGGAGTTAAGATTTTTTTCAGAGGCGAGCCGATAATCCAACTTCTGAATTTGAGTAGTGGAGCTGAGATTTTTTTCAGGAGCGAACCGACAATCCAATTTTTGAATTTGAGTAGGGCCAACTGAATTCAAATCCAAAAAATACATAGCGTAATTAAAAAAAATTATTTTTTTCAATGTAATTTTTTTTTCTATTAACCAGGTGAAACCGCGAGCCCTTCCCTCCCTCCGCCTCTGATTATATTGGACATGAAATCTGGCCGGCGGCTGGTGGAGGGCCGACACCTGTAGGCCGGGGCTTGAACGGGTCGGACCCAACATGATGTGTCATTTTCTCTTAAATCTAATTTTGACCTGACCACTAACGTATTTAGCTGTTTTTATATCGGGCTGCTCTGGTCTGCCAGGGATTTGAAAGGGCAGATTTGTCATTTAGCGGAAAAAAATTAAGCATTTCAATGATACAAGAGAGCAGTCAATGGTTTGCACCGCATTCTATGGTGGGTGAGCCTATCCGCATCTTGTGATGAAATGACAAAACTACCCTTTTGTCGTTCGACTTGGACCGTCCCATCTCCTGAGGAGTTCATCGTTTTGCCACCGGCATTTGTTGGTCAAAATTCTCAGTTGAAAATAACTAAACAATTTAGAGGAATCCGGCGTACGTGGCCGGACGAAACTTTTTTTTTTTTTTAATTTAAAAACCATTGCAATAGATGCATAGAGCATTATACATGAACAAACACTTCCAGAGAAGATTTTTCTTTTATAAAAGCCTTTGTAGCATAAAAAAGATGCAATACATATCACTATAATGTATTTGATCTTGGTCTAGTTCGAGCCGAAATCTCTCATGTCTTCAGGATCAAGGTTGCATTGGTGCTTGGAATGAGACCCATATGGCATGTCAATTAGCGAACCATTTCTATGTCCTTGATGCAAGAAGTTTGAACTTCCATGTTATTCGAACTAGTGACCAACCACCTAGCAGCCATTCGCCCAAGCCTGCGGTGCGGCAAACCCCAGAAAATTTTTATTTATAATCATATTAAATCTCCAATCATGCCACAACATGCTCAAGAGCTAATATTCCTCTGATTTCATTCCTTTCATGAGGGACTGCCTATGGTTGTTTCATTTATGTATAATTCTTGCATTAATGTGCAATAATTGTGGCCTTCTAGAACAACCATGAAGAAAGAAAGGAAAAAAAAAGAAATCATTCTTCAAAGGTGGATTTTGACATACCCATTACATAAGCCATTGAAGAGCTCCATCTGATCACCTGCAAATACAAAAATGATTGCAGAACACTGCATATTGAATAAGGTGGAAAAGGAAGATTGGTCAAGGAAAGGATGTTATTGTTCATGGTTAGCTGTTGCTTGTGGGGGAGGAAGACTCTTTTGGATGCAGTTAGAGAGAGAGAGAGAGCATGATATTGTTGACCTAACTAGTGTTTGTATATTCAGAAGGTTGCTGCTGCTGCTGCTGCTGCTGCTTTCCCTGCTGAATGTCTCTTTCAATGGGGGAGGGCAGGTTTCAGTTAGGTCTAAAAGCATGAAGGTTGATGGCGATAGAAGGTCACATGGGTGGAAACACACACACCCCAAGGCACATTCAAGGGGTTTTACCTCTGCCCACAAGTGGATTCAAGCCTGGGGAAATCTTTTTGACTCAATCAAAGATGAAGAAATAAATAAAATAAACTTTCCATGCTCTTATATACTGTTTGAATCCTTCTTATGTTAGGAGTGTGAACAGAGCCATGGCAGCCTAAGAAGCATTTGATACCAAAATAAAAAATTCATGCTTATGAAAAGGACTTTTCCTAGAAAAGTTCTAATGTGGACCCAAGTTAGAAGAAGTAAGATCTAGAAAAGCCATATAAGCAATTGCCATCTTCTTAAAAACAATAGAAAGAGAAGGTGCACACACATACACATTGGTAATTTTGTTTCTCAACTAATTTTCATGTATCAAAGCAGATATGATTCCCGGGGTTCGGGGTACAAGATTCCGGGTTTTATGCTTCCGAGTAAGCGACAAAGTCTCTCGACTTAGGTGCGGTTTTCTCAGAGTCACCAACCAAAAAATAAACTCTATCCACACCTTGTCTTTATGATGCAAAAGTAAGCAAATATTAATCTCAACAGTAAGACAAACATGATGGCGTGTACATGTTTGCATGCCCTTTTTTTTCCTTTCTAACGCTGAGGACAAGTTGCAAACACCTTCGTTCCAATCAATATAAAATATCAGGATTGTGTGTGTTGGGTGCACGCGCACTTGTTCTATTTTTTTTCATCGATTTGAAAGCAAGTTGTAAGTCTGTGTAAGCACGCGAATAGTTGATTCTTTCAAATCACCGCTCTTTCCTTTCTCACAGTCGTGGCACTTTTAGATTGGGATCGCGATAAGAACAAGTGGACAGGTTGACTAGATCACAGACCATCCATGCCTTAGCCTGACCGCACACCAGTCAAGGTAGTTGAGTAGAAATATTTTTATAATACCCTATTGTTCCACTTTTCCATATATATATATATATATATTCTTCACTGAGTAGTCTGATCAATAGTTTCAAAGGTGTCATTTGTAAAGTTGTTTTTTTAAGTGAAATATAATTCACATCTATCTTTGCTTTTTAGAAAAAACCAGCTGTATCACCTTATGATAAACAAACTCTGCATAAACTATATGTCAACCGTTAACTAAGTTGATCTCACAACTGATAAATAATTCACATAAGATTCGCCTTTACTTATTTCACATATTTTTGTTCATACACACACACATAAAGTAGACTTTTTGATTAATAAATTCCCTCGTGAATGTGTTAACTTTGAGGTACAAGGCCTGGTTTAAAATTTAACAAATTCTCAAAGGAACAATGTATGTGTAAGGTATGTTCTAACATGTCCTTTAATCATGTTTAAGAGAAGAATTGTCGACGACACGCATATACGAGTGCCTTTGAGTATTGAAGATATATATATATATATATATATATATATATATATATATATATAGAGAGAGAGAGAGAGAGAGAGAGAGAGAGATGAGCTGATCATGGAAGGTGGATATAATTGAGGTGCATACTTAAAGTTTTTAATCAACGATTGGAGATGTTACACGCAATCTTGTGCTGAAAGCATCCAACAAATATATATAATCAAACAAAAGAGTTGTCATCTAATCTTAGACATAATCTGTTGCATATGAAATCATTTTATCTTTTGACAATTGGTCATACCTGCTTGAGATTACACAATTAACAACTCCCACCTTAGCCTGATCTATTAAAAAACAACGTAGAACTTTCAATTATTTTATACATAAAAAACTCACAGCATGATGCTCACAGTCTATTGCAATAGTCAACCATATTCCTAACATGTGCTAAGAAAAAGACCACACCATAATCATCCGTCCTCTTCTTGATTTCTTTATTGTTCTTCCTTTCTCCCTTCGGTTTCAGCATGAAGAGTTTCTATAATTAGAGAAGTACTTTCTGGACTTGGGTAGATTCTAATGATTGATATCACGAATTAATAGGCCCTAACTGTTTGCTTCCTTGAATGATTCAATGTCTTCATGTGTGGAAAAAACCGGTTTCAGATTTGAAAGTTTGAACAAGAAATGATTCTTCGGCTTTCAATTTGAAGTCTTTCAAGATCTTGAGAAGGCAGTACAATTTGTTGCTCAAAAGACATGGGCCATGCCCTTATTTTCTTTGATTTTTTTAATGGATATGTGTCCTCATTATTTGAAGGTTTGGTATTCAAAGGGGCCCCATAATTGGTGAGGTTCTAGTCTTGTGAAATAAGACAAAAATGAAGGCAGCCAGCCAAAGATTATAGTTGATGACTATGGATGTATTCAATTGGGTTTCATATATATTACTTTTAAAAATCAAATCAACAAATTTAGGTGAACTACAATTCATCTGGTAGATTGAAAATTTGAATGCTGGATTGTTGCTGTTGAACACCGGTGCTAGGATGTCTCTGGCCTGTAATGGGTGCCAATAATTTATTGAACCGACTTCAAGGTCCTGTTTGGCGAATCATGAAGTTGAACCAAGTTTATGATGATCCGGGTTTTTCTCGCTTTCTCGTTCTAGAAGTTGTAACAAGGACATATTCAATCAAAGAGGCAAAACCAGCTTAAATGAGAATTGGGTTGTTCACAAAGATCATTTTTGGTTCAAAGCAAACTTTTCAAACTCAATCCATTCAGGAACTCTAATGCGCCACTTTGAAAATTTTAGTCGGATTGTAACTCCTTACCTTGAAAAGTTTAATCTCATATCTAAGATCGTGAGGAATCGTGAGAGATTTGTGTTAAAGTGGCTCGTTGTCCTAATTCCTAGTCTTTTTTGGAATGAGAACCAAAACTGTTAGGAGACGAGTTTGGATCTACAGACCAGGGGCTGGAACCAAGTGTTGGAATAGGCCGGGTCGTTATAGGAACTCGTCATGAGAATGTTGAAAAGAACTGTTTATCAATCTGCCAACAACTATGTTCAAATTCGATCTGTTGTTTCAACCACCAACAAATTGGTCAAGATCATGCATGTTCCCGAAAGTTCCGCATACTTATAATATTCAAAAGTGAGGGGCATCATTTTAGGGTTAGGGCTGGAAAATGAACCAAGCACTTGATTCTCATTCTTGGTTTGATTTATGGGAAGTTTGCTATTAATTGGCATCCTAAGAAGACTAGGTGTGTTTCAGCTTGTTTAGATCCATAATCCGATCAGGTATGAACTTGAAGTGAAGTGTTCTTCTGATTCTCACATCTGATTCAAAACTAGTTAGGGTTTCAGGAAAGGCATGGCTAATAATGTCCAACTCAAGCCTATAGATATATTTTCCAATACTTATTGCTGAGATTTTAGACTGAATCAATTTAGACTTAATATATCTTTCCAGATTTTGGATTTGGATGCCAAGCCAAGTATCTTCTCTGATGCAGATTGTTAATGGATCCAATGGAGGCAACTAAATCCATATATCTGGATTTTTACCAGAGAGCCGACTTGAATTAGAATTTCTTAAAGAATCTGATCTCAAATTGAACTTGAAGTACATGCAGCAAAATTCAGAGAGAGAGAGAGAGAGAGAGAGATGCTTTACAGGTGGTTTAGTGTGAATAGGGCCAACGACCACAAAATTGGTCCGATCCGGCAGTCAGGGTCGGGACTCGGGTAGGCTTAGAAAGATCCAAAATAGGCTTTGCCAAGGCCCATTCATTGAAGGACTAGTCACAATCAATAGGCCCAAATACAGTACCTAAAATCCATCTAACCCGGACCGACCACATGGATACTTGAATCGTCAATAATATAGAGATGATCTGTCTTCTTCTCCTTTTTGGATCTTTGGATCCATCGAAGAAAAGAAGACCAAGAAGGTCCCACCGACGCATAATGACAAAGAGTGCCGTTTTCCCATCTTGAACGTAACGGTCAAATGCGGCAGAGAGAGGAAAAGGAGAAAAACGTGAGCATGCATGAATTCATGCGCATGCACCATGCACACATACACACCCATACATACATGGCCATGTGCATCATGCAACACAGACATATATGGGCATGTGCACCAATGCACACATGCATGTGCATGTGAACGTGTAGTTCCAATCACGGGTATGATTATCACATACATTCAATCCCATGCAATGTTGGGGGACATAGAGATGTCAATCGGGTTTACTTTTTACCATATCAGACTTTTTGGATGTTTCGAATTTTGTTTTGAATCTAAATCAAGAGAAGTTATGCCATATTTGAATCCAAATTTTAAATTTGAAGTCCAATCTGACTTTTAAATCTACAACTGAATCCGAATTCAACTTTGTAAATGTATCGATATCAGAGGCATGATATTTATTTACTTAAATCTAATCTAAATTCGAATTTGAATCTAAATTTGATCCAGTGTTTTATTTAAAACCGAACCCGAATCCAATTTAATGTCAAATTTTTAACTTCGATCTGATCTAATTCGATATCCATTTTTGTTAAGCAATTTGTTCGGTATCAAATATGAATCCTATACATTGGCATTCTAGTTGTGCGTACACGCGCAGACAATGGCGGAGCCACCATTGACTGGTGTGGGTAGTTGCCGACACCAGCCTCACAATGTATGTTTATTTTTACATTAATGCTTTGATATATTTGGTTGTTTATATGCTTAAAAGTACTAAAGTTATTGAATTCATACCCCTCTAGCCAAAATTTCTTGCTCTACTAGTGCACACTGAAGAAAAAAATTATGAAATCCAAAAGGGCGTTGAATAAGAACATTGTGCTCTTCATGTGTCAAGAATTTTCGTGTTCATATCTCAGAAAACAGAATGCGATTGTTTTGTTCACATATTTCCTAGATCTATAATCCAATAACCAAACTATGGACATGATGATACCGTGCTTCTTTCAAGAAATAGTGTCCTTTCATGCATTTTTTTTTAAGAACATGTGCACTTCACATCGACTTTTCATTGCATGCTTAAACCGTATGCAGCTAATAGGGAGCATGATAACCAAAACCTTCACACACACACACACAGAACCTTTGTCATGAGCGACTTGAAATGAACTAAAATCTGATTTTACTGACTAATAATCCAGCCAGTGTTTGACAATCAAGATTCCCAATGGACTCGCTTCACGTTTCTTTGGAATCTGAATTCCGACTCGAATAATGAGTGTTTTTCATAAATACAAGATTACTAACTGCGACTTTTAGTCCCAATCTATGGAATTTCCTCAGGTTGTGTTTGATTGCCTCGGATCTTAGATTCCGGGTAGATTTTAGAACCTTGATCTGAGATTTTAAAGTCTTAGGTTTTAAAAGCTCTTGTTTGATATACTTCCTCCTCCTCACTCTACCTTCATGTGTGGATCTGAAACCACACTTGAAGTCAGCCAGCATTCTCACATATCCGCAATCTATGGTTCTTAAACCTATCATTTGATAAACCTCAGATTTACTCAGCAAATCCGACTTCAGATCTGAGATCCAAGGCTATCAAATGCAACCTAATACTGATTTCATATGAGAACAACTGGTTTTATTGGAAACTAAATCAACTCAATCCAATCAACATCAGTCAATAATAAAAGAAAGAGCAACTGTCAGTGATCAAGCTAGCACAATAGACAGCAACGATTTCTCATTGGGAGGCAGTAGAGTCAAATGTCCAGACATGAAACAGAGCCACGACGAAGGAAAACTTCAAGGCCACACTGGTCAGAGGTGAGATTGGGAGTTAAAATTCTAAGATTTGGTCTCTCATTCTTCCTCAGTTCCTCAATGGAAGAGCAGTCAGCTGTAAACTGGTTGGTTGCAGGCTTAATTCTATTTTACGAGATTAATAGAAGGGATGTTCAACTTGCAGAGTGAACATATGAACTTTGCTCGGAAAAGAACCACTTGTGAATTGTTTTAGAGAAGAAAAAATGAAAGTGGTACCATCCCATTTTCTGATCATGTAAGATGAAAAGGATTATCTGTGTCACTCTTGGGCTTACAACTGTTATTTGGATATTACTGGTTTAATTCATAAGATCTAATTATGTTTCCCCCAAAGTTATTTCTTCAATCGAAAGAACATCGTTATCGTTATCTCTTAGAGTAGCAAAATTTAAGGAAGACGACCAAAGATTCTGATTGGTATCATCATCCTTACAAATACGAAAGAGAGCAAAGTTTTTTGTCTTCACAATTATTCTGTCAAAACTTGGCGGCAACAGAGGTGAATTAAAGCAACAAGATACGCAAATTCAGAAGAATGCTCATGTCTGAATTGTACATCTGCTGCAACTAAGACGCACAAATTCCACAACTGAAGACAATTTTCGTCTAAATTTAAGCAAACTCATGTCTCTGCAACTTGCTTGACTTGAAAAAGTATCATTACAGATCCAAGTTGGGTAATGATAAATAATTAAGGAAACGCGGTCGGTTGGTCAGCCATGACGCAGAATGCACTACTGGCCCCATGATCAATTGGCACTTTTTTTTTCTTCATATTGGAATAGGTTTGAGCCCACAAACACAGAATTTTCAACACCATTCTTATGTCTTTGTTCAAGTAAATTTTTATAATTGTCAGAAACATCCAAGATCCTCCTAGTTTTTCCATAAAATCTTGAAAAATCTAAAGAATCTTTTGATTCATTGCTGCCATCTTCTATACTGTGTGAGAGGAGAGACCCACTGCCCCGCTGAAGGCCAAAGCCCTCATTCAGCCCCTCGTTTCTGTAAGGTACAAGGCCGATTTTTAGTGTGTTGGGGTGCTAAAATGGATATTGGCCGATTACGGCCGCCGCCCTGTCCGTTGCGCCAACCCCCTCATGGACGGTTGCAGTCTTTCTTTCATGGAAAGGGGCTTCAAGCAGCCTTCTTTCTTCTCTATGAAACAGATAAATAACAGTCTTCCTGTTCTTCCTTGGGTTCACACTTTGGTACCTGGTCAAGTATGAGATAATAAAATAACCAAATTGTGCACAAAAGAAAAGCTGCAAATCGGACTGACTTCTCCAAATTGGAATGACTTTTTATTTTAAAATGGTTTTGATCATGAACTTTTATCTTTTTTCCACTTTTAAAGAACTTGGACTTGGGATGTTGGTTCTTGGTCTAGAAATAAAGAACTTGAGAGTTGCAGTAGTGGCATTGACTCTCTGTTTCACCAAATGCCTCAAGAATTGGTCTTGCACGGATCCTGGGGAAAATCATTCATTCTTGGCATTAATATAACATTCTAATCTTCAACGAAAGCATTGAAAAAAAAATTCTAGAGATGCATTTTTTATGGAACACATGCAGGTGTGATGTAGCGATCATCATCACAGTCTTGGCATATAATTTTCGCAAAAAAAAGCAGCATCAGAAGAAGAAGAAGAAGAAGAAGAAGAAGAAGAAGAAAACAAATAGCACCGTGATTGATTGGTTTTCGACTGGCCACTTGCTGTCTTTGACAAAACACAAAAGAGGGATTTTGAGTAATTTAGTAAGCGAGACTGTGGCTTGCTAAGAAAGAATACAATAATGCTGAGAATAATTCATCAATTAAGCAGTTGCATTCTAGCATCTTTGATCATCGGTCAGCTAAAATGCACCAACTAGAATGTCGAATTTGACTTCCTAGACACCACTGATTCATGTCTTAAATTGCGGCATGTTGGTGTGCCCCCTACACCAAAACACACACACACACACACATATATATATATATATATATATATATATATATATATATGAAGAGAGAGAGAGAGTACAGATGTAGCTGGAATACATAAATCTATATGTTTGACAAAACGTGGCTGAAAATCCAACCAGTGGATTAGGTTCTTATAGCATAATCAACTTATGCTGTTAACTTTTTTAGTTTCTTGGTACCATTGCAGAATTCGATCTACGCATTCGACAAAGTCTTCCAACCTAAATGAAATTCTTCCACATCTTGAAAAAAAAAAAGTGCCGATGGCATAATCTACCCACAGAGTAATTCTTTTCATATTAAAGAAAAGCAAGCAGCAAAAGATTTCCAAGTATCAGAAAACGCCAATTCATGAAATCGAGGCATGCTGGAAAAGATCAAGCTTACTTATGACAAGTTTCAAAATGGGGTTAATTAAATATTATGTGCTTATGTTCGTAACTTTTTCTTTCTTTTAACAAGAGTAGTTGTGGGAAATAATCTAACATTAATAACTTAATTTTACTAATTCATAGCTTTCTCTTTCATTAATCTTTCATTAAGTTAATAACTTTGATAGATTTTTTCCATTGTTAAAATCCTTCTACAATTGTTTTGGCAACCAGGACACTCCAACCTCCCACTACCAATATATAAAACAAAGCTTTTAAAAGAACAGTAATACGAGAATCATCTTCTGAACATTCTTCACTTTTGCTTTGTCAACGTTTGAAAGCCTTATTCACATACATGGTTTCACTATCTTCGCAGCACATGGTTTCCAAATTTATGAAGTTGCAAGCACCACAAGTTGACTGGAAATAGTTTTGTGTATATCAAATCAATGGTGGTTAAGGGCGTGTTTGATAGGTTGGACTTTTATACCAGAGGTGATATAAGATCTTGGGATCTTAAGTTCCAAGGTTTCGGATCCCGTGATTGATAGCGTGAAACAGAAAACTTTCATTTGGAAGAAGAATAACTTAATAATTTCCTTTCCTTTCCCTGACCTCATATCCTTCATTTGGGGCATATTGAGGATCTTAAATTCATGGATATGAAATCTATAATTTGCCAAAATCATAAATTTGAGGTGGGCATCGCATAAGATCCCATTCTCATACTGCGATCCTGAATTATCAAACACCCTAATGGTTATACATTCTTATTCTCTTGTTGAGGAAATAGTGAAACATGAGTACCTATTTTGAATTATTAATCCAGTGTCACAATCTTTTTTGGAGCTTAATCAATTTTTTACTTTATTAGATGGTGTTGACAAATGGTTTTGAGAAAAAAAAAATAGCATTTGCCTCAAGGAGCATAGTGTAGTTGGCCAAGCTAGGGGCTTGTAAGAAGGTAGGTTTCTAGTTTGATTCTCCTGGACACTATGTTCTTATGTCTTAAGGTGGTGGGTGCATCATTTAAGTTAAAGGGTGCACCATTGTTATCACTGACGCCGATGTAGCTCAGGACCCCAGAAACAGGAAGAATGGGGAGACCTTCACCGTTCGGACCTTGTTCCGAGCAGGCATTAAACAACTCCATATATATGGAAAAATTTTGGCAACTCTAGTGCTCCCAAAGATCAAGACACCAATGAAACCACAACACAAGTTCATTGCCAAAAACACCGCCACCTCTATCCGATTGGCTGGGCTTTGCTTCTCGATGTTGAGAGGCCATAAATGTCATATTGTTTGGCTCTGCTCGCCAGTGAGTCAAGTGATCTACTATGAATAAATTGGTGATGTGAAGTTGGACAGATCTTTACATGGGGCCAACTAGCGACCGATCTATCTTGGTTGGTTCCTCGTCATTAAAACTAAAATCCAAAACTAATACAGTAATTGAAATTCATTGATAACATCAATAAATTGACTTGCGAAAACAGATTGACAGGTTTATTGTTCAACGACCAAGCAAAAAAATGTTTCTTGAATGTTGTCTCCTCAAAGCCTCATGGTCTCCACTGATCACCCCTTTCAAAATCATGCAGTTCATGTCAAAATCCATCGAGAATTGCATAGATCTTTAGGAGACCCACTTCTTTAACTTCACCAGAAACCCACTATTGTTGACCTGTATTGATAGATGAAAGTGGGTTGGAAGGAAGACCACAGTTCCACAGTGCTGCAGAAAATGCTTTTTTTTTTCATCCCCATCACATCAACACACTATATAATCATAAATATTGAGATTCTCTTTGATGAAACTGACACCCACTTGAAGTTTTTGGACTACATTTTCTTCCTCATGAGCATGTCCATAAATTGGTATCAGACATCCATTACTTTCTGCTTTAATTGAATTTCGCAGTGTGTACTTCATTGCATTGCCTTCATCATGCCTACATCATACATCCATTTATAGGGCACATATGAATTATTCATGATAGAAAGGTACCAAACTTTTGGTGCCATTTGGGAATATTGTCTTGCAGAGCAATGTCTTGTTCAATGTGGCAATAATTGTCATGAGGAAACCAAAGGGCCAGGCCTTGTGGCCTTCAAAAGTCAATTGTGGCATTTCCAAGTGGCATCAAAGTTTCTTTGTGGCTTGTAACTGTTTGGACTTTGTGTTGTGTTAGGGTACTCTTTGGAGTGTGATGGGGCCATTTTACTTGCCACAATTTGGCCATACTCAACAGCCATAAAAAAGAGGCCTGTCTATTTCCCTTCCCACTAAAGTGTATTGAGTCAAGGCTCTCTCTCTCTCAGCCTCTCTCAAACTTTTGTGTGTGTGTATATATATATGTGTGTCTGTGTGTGTGCGCGTGTGTGGGTGTGTTTATCGTTTGCGTGAAGACTAAAAAGCATGTTTAAGTTTGTAAAGTATGATCATGGTTTTTTTTTTTGTTTACTAAAGCAATACACTTCTTTGTGAAATATTGTTTAAGTTTTCTTTCACTTGCAGTTGGTTTAGTATGTCCCTTGTCTTTGATCAACCATGAATCTACCATGAATCAGTAGCAGTTGAGTGGGAATATAAGTATTTGCTAGGGATATGGGTACAGACTGATCTGATCTGAACAAGCTAAAAGCATGGAAATTGAATTTGGGTTGAGTTGGGTATGGCAAGAAAGGTTGATGTGCTCAAAACTATATCCAACCCATTTAAGCCCCTGACTAAGGGGGCTGTTTGTTTCTACTGCACATAGGATTGCCTTTCCTGCGAAGCTGTTTACACTGCAAGCAGAAACTATTTGATTCGATTTTCAGAAACAACCAGACCCTAAATTTTGCATAGGAAAACATTTCCCTGGGATGAGTTTGGGGAGAATTTCATTTTCGTGTAGAAACCCCAAATGCCTGCAAGGGAAAACATGGAAATTGATCATATTGGCATGAAGATTTGGAAATCATCACCAATTTTTTCACCTCAAACTTACTGTCTTCCTCTGCTTGGATGTTCAGGATCCCATGGCCAATTTGTTTCATTCACAGATGTTAGAAATAGTGCCAAGAACTAAGAGCCTAGATGGTTAGAACATGGTTAGGATTTTGATATTTTTTTTTTTTTTTTGCTGAACTCGAACAGATATTAGATTACATCAATATTAGCATTAGAGGCTAAGTCACCACTGGTTTCACTTTACAAAGTGGCCCAACCACAAGGACTCTTTATCCAGATTCTCTCTCATCAGTACACTGACAACTTAAGCATGGCTACATGTGGTAGGTTGATGGCTGACACAAACAGGTGGTGACCTGATCTCAGACTCTTAGTATCAATATCAAACATTTGCATCCATAACAAGAACTGTTCCTCAAATTGTAGCTTTTGCAGAACAAAGACTCCTTGGATTTATTGTATGAAAATTGAAAAAGCTCCTTCTACAGAATGTGGGAAAACAGCCCATGTTTCATGGAACAAATTTGCACTGCAAGAAGGTAATTTCACATTGCACTTCAACCAGTTCTAAAAGCAGCTGTTTGCTACATCTTCTGCTATCCTTATGATTTTCTATATCTGTTCCCTAGACTATAATTCAACCTCTCTTAGCATAGGCAACTGGTCATGAGTTCAACCCTCATTGTGAGCAGACTTATTTTTTTGTACCCTTCTGAAGGTCCTTGGGCCTCAAAGGCCATTCAGCCTGCATTCGATGGCCAGCCCATGACATTGCCAATAGCTTGGCATCTCCATGCTTCTTCCTCCCTCCTCCCTCTTAGAGCGACGGCCATTAGGGTTCAGTGCTGGTGGAGGTGGGTTCACTCGTCATCCAAAAGTGAAAGAGCAAAAAAGGAAGAGAGAGGGAAAAGATATAATGTAGGATAGCATGCACAGTAGATCAGACATAATACAAAACACAAAAGTACCTATGGGCGATTAAAAATATTTGATGAATGTAACTGCACTCTATATTATAAAGCGAAACACAGTGGTGTTACATCATGATATCACATTAATATGCAATTGGCTTTTCCTTAACCAGGAAGAAATTTTTTTTCATGAATCCGTTGACAAAAACCAACTTGATAACAATGGGAACCACTAAAAACGAGTGAACCCCATCAGAATCCAGAAGCATATTTCAAACTTTAATTTGCCAATTAGTTATAGTAATCAACGTCTGGTGCCTCATCACTCCTGATGAATCACACTCATAGCGGAACCGACTTTAAGGCACCTTACTCCGTTAATATTTTTTAATTTGCCTGGACCTTGCATATAAAGCCCAAAAAAAGGAAACGACGCCACTTGGAATCGCGCTCCCCATGTTTGTCTTTATCACCGGTCCTGTACAAAGTTGATTTTGGAGTGCCGCTAAAACGACCTCCCACCTTCATAAATTGCAGGCTGCTGACTTTTTACGAGATGGGTCACCGAATATTCCCCGATTAATCACCATAACCCATTAAAAACCCTGTCAGTGGTTACACCAACCATCGTTCCCTAGCATTACAAAAGCAATTATTCCGGTAACCATCCACACTTGATGCCCCCGATGGCGACAGCCACACTTTCACTAGCAAATTGCCATAAAAAGTAGACATAATGAGACTACAAAAGGAAGACTCATACACTGGAAAGTAAGCTCATTGAGAGAAGTTTATGCATAAATAAACCGATTAAAGACATAAAGAACAACGGCGACACAGCACGTTGCCTGATAATCCTCCTAAATAAATAGCACGAGACGGACCTGGGGAGGGAAGGGTCTCATCTTTCAAGGCCTGAGATATTTCCCCAATATTATTTCTTATCTCCTATTGGTGGTCCACTGGGAGCTTCGCCGCTGGATTCAGCAAACGCGGTTAAGACTTTTGGAATTTAGACGCCACTCTTTTCCTGTTGAATCACTGAAAATATTTTCACGCCCACATGAGAATCTCTTGCTGAAACGCTAAACTCCATGACAAACGAAACTCTGAAACACTAAGACTAACTGTAAGATTCAAATGTCGCTCTTCTGTATCCTTATAGGTGCAGGGACCTAGTGCATACAGCAGGGTGGGTCCAAGCAAAGCGGCACGCGCCGCATCACATCAGCCCGAGTTCTTTCACTTCCATTTTCAACAATTTCAGATACCTCAGAGCCTCGTCCAGGACATCCGCAGTATCCATTCTCTCGCCGCAGGGTAGGATTTCCCTCAGTGCTTCTATCATTTTCTGCACTCTCTCCTGCGTGTGGTCTGCATCAGCACTTGCAGAGATTGGATTCTGCTCACGTGCAGCAGTACCTGCAATGTCTCTTGAAGTTGCAGTGGACAATGTATCTGCCGAAGTGCTGCTTTGGTGCTCCCACGGGCTTCGACCTGTACTGACCTCTTCTTCTTCATCAACATCTTCATCGGAGCTCAGCAATGCGTCAATATCTCTTGTGTCTTCTTTGAAAGAACTTTCTTTGCTTTCACCATCGTTCTCGTGGAAGCAAGTGTTGTGGAGGCCTAAAGTTGCGATTCTATCTGAGAGTGAAGGATGGAACATCATTCTGCTCCTATAATCAGTTTGATCAAAAATAATGAAATTCTTAGGGCAGTTGCTGCAAGCCTGAAATTCAACCGCGTGAACCGGATTCATTTGTTGCCCACAAATTATGTCTTCACCAGCAGCCACATTGCAAGCTGCAGGTTCTAACCCGTGACCCACAGCCATGTCTTGATTGCCCTCATATAGCTCAGGTGATAACCTTGGGAGGCGTTGTGCAGAGGAAGAGTCTCTGTTGGAGTACATATCATACCCACCATCCAGTACTCCAGGAAATTCATTAAAGCCCCACCCAGATCCATATTGAGGATGTGTGGAATTTGTGTTCCAGTCCATCCAAAACTAAACACAAGGAGGTAAAGCTGTCGCCAAATAAGAACAGAAAAACTGATGGTCGTACTGCTGAGCAAGAGGATGTTCACCTATTGTTCATAACCATTCTAATGCTTCCATTTTCATAATTTTGCACCACCAGAAAGTCAATAAAAACAGATCTACCGTATAATGCTTTGCTCTACGTAACCGGCTTAAGCAAATGACGGAAATATTCAGCCTGTGAAAAAAGGAGAGAAAATACTTAAGAGAGAACAAACTACAAGTGGATGGACTGCTGAACATAAGAAATTCACTTTGTTAGTTCGAGTCTTCAAATGAACAAAACATAGAAGACATTGAAAATCTAGCACAAACCCAAGGTTTGTGGAAAAACTCAGAGTCTGCCATTGCTGGTCCAGGGTACACTCCAACCAACATTGCCATAACCAATCAAACATCATACTGTAAAGGAACATTACCTGACAAATCTGAAGGGATTGGAAACATGCATTTACAATGACAATCATTATAAGATTCTTGACTTCCTTCTCTGTTTGGAATCTGTTTAAATTGACTATGATGTACATCATCACTTCCTCAGGTCCAATATCAATAACCAGGTAGAGGCTTGGGCACTTCGACTTGTGGAGATAAAATAACCTGGATATAACAATGATCAGTAATGCAACATAACTTTCAACATCAAAAAAGATCATGAAATCAACCAGCTTCCAGATTTCCTCACATTGAATTCCTGTAATGCAGCAAAAAAAAGGAAAACATTGAAAGGCAACATAGATTACACAGTGTCCTCACAAATAATACAGTACCAGAGCCCAGTTCAAAGAGACAATAATGATGAGAGACAACATCAATAAAAACGACGAAAATTTATATGACAAAACAGGAAAAAGGGGATATGAGGAAACAAAAGCAAACCAGTAAGCAGCTTCGTGCGATGTAAGCACTATATCTAACAACATGCGATGTAAGCACTATATCTAACAACATGCGATGTAAGCATAATTCCTAACAATATGTCAACACACACACAACAGCAATGCAATTTGGAAACAAACACTTCAGAAGCTAATAACAATTTCATGGAATTTATGATTAAGTCCTCGTGAACAACAAAAATAGGAAGTTGATAACTTAATTGACATTAATGAAGCCGTCACACAACCTACCCCCTTAAAAAAGCCATCTGCAAAGGATGAAGATAATAAAAGCAAGTTTATTTAATGCTTTCCAACTTATGTTCTAGTGAACTGATCCCAAAGTAATGATAAAACAGAAAGCAATAAATTGGAAATCAAAATAAGGTGCGACAGAAATTCAGAGTAAAAAAATCATAAGATTTTACCAGGAAATTTAGACTTCTATAGTATAACACGAAAGATCACAAACAACCGAACCGAGCGGCGACTGAAACTCGTAAAGCAAGACAACCAAGGCATAGTGCTGAATTTTAGCTCCTCGTACTTCTTCTAAAGCACCATTCTGTTCAGGAAATGAGAAACCAAATAAATAAATCAAAAATTACCTTGCATGTTTCCAGGGACATTAAACCCTAAAAAATATCATTTCCTGATATTCTTAAAGAGAAATTATATACACGACAGGCAAATAAATAAAGATGAATAACCTGAAGAGAAGAATGTATATAATACAGATGAAAAGTATCAGATATGAAGAACCATCTGAGACATGTAAAGAACGTGATAATACCCTTGGCTATAGAAAAAGAAACTTTCACAATCATATCAAAAGAATGAAAACGAATGAATCCAATTCCTCGTAGTTAACAATTAAAACTAGGTTTTTAACGAAATCAGTATGAACTCTAAACCCCAAGGATTAAATTCCACAAGTAGTTATAGAAGGTCATGCCAGCTTTCGTACATGAATCTGGAAGGAAACGATGCTTTGGCGCACAATAGAGGAAAAGAACAGGTATATTAGAAGAAGGGTAACACGAGGCATTATTATACGAAAATAAGAGACAATATAGTCAACGATTAGTACGTTCATGCACCACCAAAACCTTTTACAGAAAAAAGTTAAAAGTGGAAAACGTACAGAAACGGAGGAACTTAGAGAGCTAGTTTTCCTAGAAAAGTGGGGAGGAACAAATGAGAAAGAAACAAACTTTTTTGATTGCAGGTATACATACACAAGATCAGACAAAGAGAACTTAAATACTATGATGAGATCAAATTCAGTGACAAAATATTCCAAGGCAGCAAAAAACATCGGAGGTTTTAATCATTCTATATGGACTATAAAATAAAATTTAGGTTCAGAAACTACACTTTAACGAGAAAAATAATCATAAAAAATAGTATACAACAAGACTGCACCAGGCTGTCCTTTTAAGTGTTCAATCAATGGAAGAAAAGAAAAGATACTCTAGCGAAAACGAAATAACATATATAACAGTAAAAACGTACAACACAAAGCTAGGTTTTGTCCTTCTCTATCCGCTTTTTGTTATCAGCAGTGAAACCACCATAAGATTATATGGAATCGAGAAACGGTGAAAGTCCTTGGGAGAAAGGGCGATAACAAGTAACCCAAAGATTCAGAGAAGAACAACCATAAAAAACCCTTCTGAAGGCCCAATTCTCAATTGAGATCAGAAGGAATCCAAAATCCATCACACTCAATTAGAAAGTTGAAGCAAATCATCCGTTGGTTCACCGTAACCGCTATCAACACCAAAAAATCATCCAAAAATTCGATCTTTCACAAGAGAAAGAATTGTAATGAACCAAAAGAAATGCAATAAATCAATCAAAAGCGATCAGATCCACGTCAAATCAGCGTATAAACTCCTAAACGCAACAGACGGTCAACCAAACCTTTGTATAAATCGGCCGAACGACGTTGCCGGGGAAAAGCGAGATGTTCCCGAGGACAAACCCGCGAATCGAAATGGGGAAAAAAACCCTAAAAGGACGAAATGCTGGACGAGAGAAAAGCGAAGCAAAGAATGAGCAAGGCGGGCGAGGTGGATCCTTATATAGGGGATCGCAGCGAACGACGCCTTTAACCCGAGACGAGGGTTCGAACCCGAGATCGGCTTAACCGTGGTTAGTCTGCGGGCATAAGTTTATGCCCTCGATGGACGTGTCTCCAACTGGCGAATCGTGGCCGTCCGATCATCACCAGACCTTTTCCCTTCTCGTCTCCCGCCAAAAGCGGGCACAATGTCGACCGTCCGATCTCACTCAGTCAGACTTTTGCAGAGGGCGTCAGACGTGCGAACCCTTCGGGTCGGGCATATCTGGTTGCGTACCCGAACCGAAACCTGATCACTCTGCGCTCAACTGGCGTGAGGCCTATTATCGGATTTGGATCTTCTTTAATTCGTATCCATATTAAATTAATTGCATATTACACGTGTCCATCAAAGTAAACAATCGCCTTTTCTCTAAATTGTGGGAGGAGCACTTTGATTTTAAAAACAGACGTTGTGAATAATAAAGTTTGAATCCAAATTCATATTTAAAACAATATATAACTACGATATAGTGGCCGGTATGTATTTATCCACAATACTTTTGTACGGGTTTACTTTAAGCACACAACCAAGCACACAACCGAATCCAAATCACATTGTCAATACGTTAAGAAAATTCAAACTATATGAATATCGCGTATATAATATCTTTTTTGTTTCAAAAGAGAACTCACATTCGAATATGATTGGATCTAAATTAGAATTTGAATGTCACTTTTTAAATGTGAAGTCTATTTGATTTTTTTAATTGGATGTCAATTTTTTTTATATCCAGTTATTTTCAAGCAAGTTGGGCAGAATGTTCAATTTGAATATGATATGTTGACATCCCATAAATGTTTTAAAAAGAAATATTTCATTTGGATAAAATAATGAAACTTAGCTTTTAAGGGGATTGGGCAACATACACAAAGAAAGCTGATAAGACTTTCATTTGAATTTCTAGAACTTCAATTCTATGTGCTGCAAACAGACGTTTATTGACGTGCAAGTTGAAGCATAATGATGAAGATAGGTATCTCAAAGCACCGAAAGTAGGCACTATACCTTATAAGGATAAAAAGTTATTTAGAAGTTTCAACTCTGTTCTAGGCAGTATGATAAAATATTCCTTTTACTTCCCCAAAGATTTTAAAACTCGGATATCCAAACATCATGTAATTGCCATGTTGATCACGGTCAGCTGGCTAATTGAATTCTAGTCGTGGATGAAGAGTCCAAGTGCTTCATGCAGGTCGCCAAACGAGTCGTTGTTCACCCCTACTTCAAGGGGCCATGGTCGAATGATGGCAATAGAATCCACTGCATATCGAGAGTGTCGGGTTTTTATTTTTGTCTTCAAAAATTTTTGGCTAAGCGGCACTAGTAACAAATTTTAAAATTTTGAGGAACATGAACATGTAAATAAAAAATTATCCTCAAGTGTGAATATAAAACTAAGTTTTTTTTTGTTCAGTGTGTGGTCAATTGACCACACGTTGCCTACACTCGCCTCACCATATGCGTAGCTAGCAGTCACAGGCCTGTGGATAACTATTTTATGGTTCTCATTGTAACAGTACACTAGAGTCACAACTGATTTATTTAAAGTTTGTAACCCATCTCTTAATGGGTGACCGGGCCCTCTCGTCCACTATGAGATCATGGGTTTGGCTCATGGCCACAACCCAACAGAACTATGGCCCAAAAAGGAGGGATCAAACCGTAGGCGGAGCTACATATAGGCTTGTGTGGGCAGTTGCCCACACCAGCTTCTCAATTTTATTTCGTTTTTACATTAAAATCATTTAATATTTATTTTGTTATTAATTTTATTTCGTTTTTACATTAAAATCATTTAATATTTATTTTGTTATACATGTAAGTGCCTCTTCAAGTATAAAAACTTGTGAATCAGTGTCCATTCAAAAAATTTTTCTGACTCCGCCATAATCAAGAACATTCATTAAAAGGGTTGTCTGAATGCAAGGGGGTGAAAGAACTGCAGAACTTACATTCAACTTGTTCCGATGGATCAAAACATGTGTTCCCAAGACCCTATAACTTATGTTTCATGTTCTGCATTCTCGAAATATGTTCGGGAAACTGTGGAACACATAGAACAAGGTGTTTTCACGCACTTGAGGATGACAATTCAAACACTCTCTAAAAGAAAATCAACGGAAGAAGGCTTCTTAAACCGGAATTTTAGATATATGAAACTGTTCTTACATGGGCAGCATGGTGAATGAAGAATGATTTTATCTTGGGAGAGCGATTATGATGCAACAAAAATGAAGATTATCTACTTGGAAATTAGGACCCGAAAAAACAAATCAACATAAGCAAGATGGTTTAGAATATTAACGACCTTCATGTCAAAATTTAATGAGTTTTATCAACATTTTTGAGTCATTTTTCTCTTTCTTTTTCAAATAATGAGCTTCATGTCTAGAAGTATAAGAATCGACAAGACAAATCCATCGAATAACTTGCCCATCTCTTTTCTACTTTGATGTTTGTTCACATAGTTTTATACGCATTAACATTAGAAGATAGCCGCTAGTTCGTAATTACGTTAAAAAGGAGACTATTTTCTATATAGTTTATAAGACGCGCACATTTGCGCAAAAAACTTCAAAAGAGAAAACTGGAGCAGATGGTTGTTTCCCTCTAAATCTCAAACCTAGAGCCTCTCTTTCTCTCTCTCTCTTTCTCTCTTTCAGGTGGAACCCTCGCTGCTAGCCGCCCAGAGACTGCGTTTCTCCGGCGTCTCTCTCTCTCTCTCTCTCTCTCTCTCTCTCTCTCTCATTTGTGTGCTGTGCATATTCCCTGTTGCTCTCTTGGTGGGTTTACCAGTCCAACCACTAGTGATTGCTGTGGATGTGCACGGTTTCCTGGATACTGAAATCAGATTCTGGGTACAGCAGATTGGGCAAGATGCTCCCCAAGTCGGTTCACGTGCGTGTAGTTGGAGCTATGAGTTAAAACCTCGGTTAATGCAAGTCCCTTCTCTCTGAAATCACACATTTTTCTTCTTTTCTGAAACTAAGTTTCCATGGCAATTTGTTCATCTAGTTTTGTACTTCTTTTCCTTTCAGTTTGTTTTCTCTGCTCACTAAGAATTGATAATATCTGCATTTTTTTTGCTGAACGTGTTCTGTGGTCACTCCCAACGCTTGGAGTTCCTAATTGGTAGCCAAAAATTCGTGCTTCTGCTCCAATGACGAAGATCTGGATAACGTCAATGATGGGGTTGGGGGAAAATCCTGTAGCATTAGTGGTGTTGCCTACTGCAGCTGGTTAGCGATTCTTGGCCCTGTGACGGGGCATGACCTAAACCGTACTCATTTGATTCCGCATGATCTCTACTTTTTGAGTATTAGTCTTCTTAGCTTTCTTCATCTTCTCCCAAAATATGTATTTTACGTTTCATGTTTGGATGCGTGCTGGGAAACTATTTTTTGGGTTCACGACGAGAACTAGATAGGAAATATTCATTAATTAAGGTGAGTTGCTGCAACCTTTTTCTTTTATCTGTCTTAACAGTTTTGACGGTCTTCTTTAATTTTATTTCTTTTAGCGAAGATTGTTTTTCCCGTCAGCCCGCTAAGAATGTTCTGCTGACAACTGATGCCAACTTTTCTCCTATTTTTCTTTTTCGAATTTTATGGTTCTTTTCTGAATTTTCATTCAAGAAGTTGCAATAGTAACCCATAGTTATTAAAATGATGAAATGAGGCAGGTACTGCTGACAGGTTGCATTGACCAGATGGTTCTCCTGGTGCGACTACATTTTGTAGATGTACCGAGCATCTTGGTTAGTACTGAGTGATTGAGCAACCAACTGCTATCTGATTCTGTTTCCCTGGATTTGCAACTGAATTTGCTTGATTTTGGACATTTTTCTGAATTTACTTATCGGAGATCTTATAGGAGACCTCTATAATGGTTTGTAACTTGATCTTCAATATAAACTGCTTTCTGAGTTTTAGTTATGTCTTCCATCTTGCATTTCTTCACTTTAAAAACTGACAGGCTTGTTGATTCTGATCATGGTACTGAAGTCATGCATACATTCCCGGAAGATTTTACATCCTAACAGAGTTTTTGGTTATTACTCACAAGCAAATGACCTTACAAAACTTGACAGTTTCTGTAATGAAAACATAGGAATAGTTCTGCTCCCATAGACTACAAACTAGCATGCTTGCAGGAGTGTGTGAGTGTGTGCGCGTGAGAGAGAGAGAGAGAGAGAACGTGCATGCATAGAGATACACACGAGCCATCTTTAGTATACTATATCAACGAAGCTGATGCAGGTGATTGGCAGCTTGCTCAAACACGGTGGAAGATGATTGGAGCTCCATATTGGGGTTGCAGAGTTACAACAGTATGTGGAGCGTGAATATAGGATGGTGAGAGCTCGAAGGAGAAATGCTGCAGAATCATGGCTAGTGCCATCCTCGCCTCGATTAGTGCAAATGACTGACCAAGGCAGATACGGGGACCTGAACCAAATGGAAAGAATGCCAGCTGATGCGTTGATGCATTTGAAACTCCTGATGAGAATCTCTCTGGTTTGAATTCATCTGCATCATCACCCCAAACCTGCTGATCATGATGAATCTGGAGTATTGGTAACACCAAGCGCACTCCTGGCGGAAGGGTGAGACTTCCTACTTGGATTGACTTGTATGTATACCTGGCTATGAACACCGCTGGAGGGTATAGTCTTAGAGCTTCATACAGAATCATAGTCACCTGTGGTGCAGTTTGACAGTGTTACAGTAAGAAGTGGCAAAAATTTGGAATTAAACAAAACGAGACCTTGAACTGACAGCAGACCTGATTTGTTATCTGATGCTAGTCTGTCATGATCGATTTAATTCATCAGGTAGGAGCTTGTCCTAAATTTTAATGGCTTGTTTACACAAACCTCACAGGAGAGAGAGAACTTACAGTCTTTAGGTGGATTAAGCCATCGAAAGAAGGAGTGCTTTTGCCGCATACTTGAAGAACCTCATCCCTTGCACGAGCCTGCCACGAAGGATGCATAGAAAGTAGAATCATCGTCCATGTTAGCAGTACTGATGTTGTCTCCTGACCTGCAAAGTAAAAAAGTCTGCATTCTTCTATGACTTCATCTCTTGTCATTCCCTTACCACCATGCTGGTCATGGTTTTTATTTGATTCTAACAATAAGCCCAACAGATCGTCATTTTTAGCAATTCCCAACATCATCTCTTTCTCTCTTTTGTCAATTATGCTATTAAGTGTGGAAATAATCTTCTTGTTCAACTCCCTTCTTCTGAGATTCTTCTTTGTAGGTAAGAATCTGTCACAGTGGCATATACACTTAATTTAGGGTATTTTCTGGTAATAATGCTGCAAAAGTGAACATAGTACTACACAACTATGCAATGTTGAGAATGCCATTTGTGAACGTGAAAAAAGCGATGCTAAAGCATACTGCATCTAGGATGTCTTTTCTGCTTTGATGTTTCTGTGTTTCTGTGTTTCTGTTGTTTTTTTAAATTTACGAGGAAGAAAGATATGCTTTGACCTGAATCCTGGGATGAAAAGTGTTCGAAAGCTTTGCAAGAGCAAGTCATCTGCTTCATTCTGCAGCTGAAACATGTACTTCCCTTCTTCATAGCTACTTCCAAAGGCTGTTCTAGAAATGACATCTGCAGTAAGTTTCTGAAACTCCTCAGATACATTCAGCTTACAAGATCCTTGAGGCCCAATTGATTTTTCCCATCTTTGGATTAACTCTTGACAGCTGAAAGAGAATGATGGCAGCATTCCCTGTATGAATAAACCAATTGGGGAACTTATAACATGATTAAATATGGTTGTGGAGTCTGAAAAAATTGTTGGGCAACTTTTTTCTTACTGTAAGCGGGTGCTAGAAAATGAATATACTTTGATGAGTAGGGTGGTAGAACCAGAAATCATTCATTTCAATCTTCTCATCTATGGTTTTGGTGAATCATTTACATGCCTTTGTTGAAACATTCTGTTTTCAGAAACCCCCATGGTTGCGTTTAGTACTTGGTGAAGACGAGCTGTTCAGTGATCGAATCTTTGTGGAGAATGGCCATATAACTGCTCGTTGTAAATTGCTTTGTCGGTCATCAGACAACTGTTGGGTGTTAATGCTAAAAAACAGAGGATGCATAACTGACTAGATAAGTGTGGCTATTAGCGTGTTTACATTTTCTAATTTTTGTTAATGTTTTCTTACACAACCAAATTGTACAATAAAAGATGCCATTCAACTAAATTACTCTAGCGGTTACCTCTGTGGAAGCCTGATTACGGTAGAAAATGAGAAGAAAGTGGACCCTGCAGAACCAGTATTTTTGAGATAGAAATTGGAAAGCCAGATTTTGAAACTTGTAGAGAAGAACCTTTACTCGTTAGTGTACTATCATCAAACAGTAGCAACATTGACAAGACCTAATAGGTACTTCCCATTGCTGAATGCGTGAAACAATCAATGAGTAACCTAATCTTAATTCGTTGGTTTATACAGCTGCAGCTTAGGTTTGTGGAATGAATGATGACTGTTATTGAATCAGTGCGATTGTATGTACAGTCATGACCTGTTGCAAGTCTTTTAGGTTTTATGACCAACTTTGTCCGCTCTCTTCCAACAACCAAATTTAGATGGTGGGCAGCCATGGATGATAAGCAAGTTCTGCACCAATTTTTTCCTATATATTTTTGCACACTAGGAACTACACTTGGGCAGGAGGAAGACTTTTCCTAGTTTTTGCCTAGCAGTGTTAAAGGCTTGAGGCTACCACCTTCTATCTTAGGGAATATGGCATTGTGCAGGAAGCAGCTTTTCGGCTGTCTAGATTTTTAAGAGCACAAACCTTCAACTTCTCCATATGGAAAGCGGAGTGAACAAGCCTTCTTCTTTGCACCCATTCTTCGCCGTCCAAGCCGAGCAGGCCCATCGCTAGGATTTTCAATGCATTTGGTTGAGGCGGCTTGTGAAAGTGACCAAATTTGTTCAGAAGAACTTCTTTGACCATTTCTGGATCCATAAGGATGACCTGAGGAGTTTTCCCAAACCAGTGGAAAGATATTTTACCTGCAGTTTTTTTTGTTAAATCAAATCAAATTTTGAAAAAGATAAGTGAGTTTCTTGGCAACCATGAATCAAATAATATTTGTGAGAACAAGATTTGTACGAGGAGATGATGGACCGATAGCTGTTTGCGCATGCTTGATTATGCTCGAGGGCATGCAAGACATTTCATTTGAAGTTTGAATATCTCAATTGTGAGTTCTTTTTATCCAAAATTAACAACATATATAGATGTGATCTTCATATTTAAGCAGTGAAGGAGACCAAATTTTTCTGCTGAGGGGCGCCTGAGTCATCGACCCAGGTCTGGTGCATGTGGCTGGACACGAGTCCAGCTTCATCACCATGTAACTTTTGATGCAGCCTGCACTTTACTTCGCTACTGCATTTGAGAACAAAAAACAGATGTTCTTTGAAATTCAAAATTGATAGTTTAGACACTTTGACTTACGAAACCATACTTCTATATTCAATAAATGTTCTCCAGGCTGAAGGGAATACAACAAGCAAACCTGGGTCTGGCGGTGGCAGCTCCAATGACTGGACCCAGAACTCAGGTCCACTCTTCATTTAAAACCTGCCGGCCCATGTGGGCAGTGCGACTCTGCCACTAGTTAAAATATATCAAACAAGGACATCATATTTGTGCTGTTAGCATAACAAAAAGCTGTAGTTAAGGGCATGTGGTCGGCCAAGGCTGCTTGGCAGGAGATCAGAGGCTCGAACCCCCCGGACTCCCATCCTCGCATAAGCCAAGGCAGGTCTCTCTGAAAAGAGAGGAGTCACATAGTTTTATGCACCTGGGTGAGCGATGAAGTTTCTGAACTAGATTACAATTTCTCTCTGCAAAAACAGAAAACAAAAAGCTTAACAACAGTTTGAAAAACAGCTCTCCACTCAGGTCTCAAAGCAACCCTCGACTTGAACTCGACTTGAAAAAAGAAAGCTTCGGCCTCTTCCATGTATCTTCCCTAATTTTAACAACACTGTAAAAACTCTTTCTGGTTATAAAGAACAGCACGATTTTTTTGCTGACATACCATACTTATGAACGCATTCATGAAAGAAAGGCATGACACGGTTCACGATATCATGTGAGAAGAACTCCATTGGCTTGGACTTGGCTTGATCTTGCATGACGAGAAATTCCCTCAAGTTGCCAAGAAATAGCTTGTAAGGGCAGCCATGGATCCCTTGCCTCTTGAAGGCCTCTGTATACTGCTTCGGCTCCCACCACAGTGACCGTGCTGCCGTGAGCAGCAGCCATGAGAGGCAGCAGAGGAGAGCTACTACAGCAACGAAGAAGAAAATGGCTGCCACCATGATAGTTTCTCCGCTGCTGGTGATTGACCTTCAACTGTACATGATGAAGATGACGGCCACATGGTTGGAATTTATATGTATCCATTTGGAGCAAGTATCTTGGGCACCAAGTGACAATTATATCTAGCTGCACGCTGCCGCAAAATAAATATACATACACTTGTCCTCTAGCCATTAAAATTTTTCGTTGGCGTTCACCTTTTAGACAGAATGTCAAATGCAAGCCTTATATTTATGTTTTCTCTGGTATAAGCCTCACTTTTTAGAACAGTTTGGTAATTGGTTGCTTGCTTAGGACTGGTCTTCTATCAAGTTCCACCAGCTAAACAAAGTCAGTTCAGACATTGGCACTTTTTCTTTTTCCACTTTTTATTCAAAAAAGTGAAAGTTATTTTATCAGCTTAAAAAGGCAATATTAGAGAGAATACAGTTTCAATATGACATAATTTTAGTTATCTACAAGAAGGATGGGTGTGAGAGTCTGCTCATACATGTTGACTTGAGCTTTAGGAGGTTTGTTTGGCACCAGTAATAAATTGTTCTTAGTTAAAAAAACTGTTTAAAAATTGAATTAAAATTATGAAACCCTATAAAAACAACATGTTATGAATGCCAAACGACTGCTAGAGAGATTCATTTTACCCATTCCTATGTAACCTGTTTTGATAGTGCATGGCGCCTCAAGGGGCATAGCGTAGCTGGTTGAGCTAGGGGCCTGTACTAAGGCAGGTCTCTAGTTCGATTCCCGTGGGCGTTATGTTCCTGTGTCTTAAGGCGGTAGGGCGCGGCATCTAAGATGAAGGGTGCACCGTTGCTATCGCCGACACCGACGCAGCTCAGGACCCCGGAGACAGGGGGAATGGGGGGGCCTTCGGGCCTTTTTCGGGCGGTGGGATTAATACCTCTTGCTCACCCGGATAGTGCATGGCATGGGATAGAAATAAATGAAAACCATGTGCTTCATGTGAATTTGTGTTAAAAATCGACCTGTCAATGAAAGTTACCCTTTTTTATTGAACGTTGACGAAGAAGCGGTGACAGTGAGAGGGGAAATCTGTGTGCTGCTCTCGTGCCAAACCACCCTTCCTTCCATTTTCCGGATAACCGGAGGTTGGAAGTTCACCTGGTTTTTAATTAGATTGCTGCAAAATGTAATGCCAATTCAACCCTCCCTCTCGTTATTTTTTTTTTTCATTTTCGCCTTCTTCTCTCCAAAATTGTCTCTCTCGCGCTCTCTCTCGTTCTTTTCTTTCTTCTCTTACGGCCAAGCTTCTCTCTTTTTTTTTTCTTTAAAAAAGAGGGAAAAAAAAAAAAAAGAAAACGAAACTTAAAAATGCATGTTTTCAGGTCCAAATCAATAGACTAGATGCCTGGTAGATAGCTAACGTAAGCAGGCACGCATATATATATATATATATATATATATATATATTTGATTACGCCGAGCTTAGCGTCGAGAAAATAGCTGATATGCTGATGTGTGGCGGACACATTTTTTATTAAAAAATAGAAAAGAAACGATGCTTGGCGCACACAAAAGAAACGACATGACATGACAACAAACTTAATGAGAGTCGCGATCCGTGTTCTTTCAATAGCTGAGGATCTTTTGCTCTCTCTTTCTCCATATATATAAAAGTAGTAGAATGCAAATATGATGTAGATATTCTTACCAATGGGATAACCATCTGACATGTAAGAAGATGGACACTATTTTATATTTTTATATTTGACCAAATTCAAAGTCCAAATAAATTAAGTAATATCCTGGGATCTTTTGCTCTCTCTCTCTCCATATATATATATATATATTAGTAGTAGAATGCAAATATGATATGATGTAGATACTTCTTACCAATGGGATAACCATCTGACATGTAAGAAGATGGACACTATTTTATATTTTTATATTTGACCAAATTCAAAGTCCAAATAAATTAAGTAATATCCTGCTACATGATAATAGCTATACCAATTCAAGTCTGATCCATTAACATAACTTTGCATGGCCTTTGGCATCTATAAAAGAACCGAACAAGGCAACTAATTTAGGGGCATGTTTTAATTGCGAAGACTAAGATCTGGCTTGACCATAGTTTAGTACATAAGAAATTGGTTCTAATTGCATTCTGTACATCTAATAACTTACGACCGTGTTTAAAAGCTGGAAAATTGAAGCTAAACAAGTGTTTTAACACTTTTTTTCATCCCTCAAACGAGAGAAATTCCATCCATGCACAAATCTTACCTGTTTGGATAATTTAATCTTGGCAAAAACTTAAACATGTTTTGCTAACTCATATATTGTAAAAAAAAAAGGCTTATTAAGATTTAACTCCCAGATATTTAATTATAGTGACAATATCATCGTTCATTATCATCATGTGAAAGATCAAAGCTAACTTCAAACTAATCTTTTGAGTGGCCTAAACCCTACTCATTTGAGTGTACATGTTCTCCATCTTTGGAGTATTACAAGTGAGTTTCCTTCATCTTCTCCAAAATATTTATATTTTACATTTCATGTTTGAATTTGTACTGTTTTTTGGGTTTACCACAAGAACCACATGAGAAATATTCATTCATTGGAGCAAGTTGCTGCAACCCTTTTCCTTCCTCTGTGTTTAGAGCTTTCATAGTCTTATTTAATTTTATTTCTTTTAGCAAAGGTTGTCTCCCTTTGTCTCCCTTTTAAGAATGTTTTGCAGATAACTGATGCCAAATTTTCTCCTGTTTTTCTTTTTCAAATTTCTATGTTCCTTTCTTATTTTCTTTGAAGAAGTTGCAACAACAGCCCACAGTAATTTAATTGATGAAATGAGGCAGGTACTGCTGACAGGTTGCATTGACCAGATCGTTCTCCCGGTACGACTACATTTTGTTGATGTGCCGTGCATCTTGGTTAATACTGAATGATTGAGCTTCCAACTGCTATGTGCTATCTGATTCCATTTCGTGGGACTTGCAACTGAAGTTCTTTGCTTGCTGTTGGGCATTTTCTGAATTTACTTATCAGAGGTCTCTGTAATGGCTTGATCTTCAATATAAATTGCTTTCCGAGTTTTAATTATGTCTTCCTTCTTGCTTTTCTTCACTTTAAAAACAAACAGGCTTATTGACTCTGATCATGCTGCTTAATTCATGCATAGATTCCACGAAGATTTTAACACCTAACGTGGTTTTTGGTTATAACTCACAAGCAAATGACCACACAAAACTTGACAGTTTCTACAATGAAAACATAGAAATGCTTTTGTTCCCTTAGACCACAAACTAGGATGCTTAGAGAAGAGAGAGAGAGAGAGAGAGAGAGAGAGAGAGAGAGAGAGAGAGAGAGAGAGAACGTGCATGCATACAGATACACATGGGCCATCTTCAGTATACTATATCAACCAAGCAGATGCAGGAGACTGGAATCTTTCTCAAACACGGTGGAAGACGATTGGAGCTCCATATTGGGGTTGCAGAGTTACGACAATATGTGGAGCGTGAATATAGTCTGGTGAGAGCTCAAAGGAGAAATGCTGCAGAATCATGGCTAGTGCCATCCTAGCCTCAATTAGTGCAAATGACTGACCAACGCAGACTCGGGGACCTGAACTGAATGGAACGAAGGCTAGCTGATGCGTTGATGCATTTGAAACTCCTGATGAGAACCTCTCTGGTTTGAATTCAGCTGCATCATCACCCCAAAACTGCTGATCATGATGAATCTGGATTATTGGTAACACCAAGCGCACTCCTGGCGGGAGGATGAGACCTCCTACTTGGGTCGTCTTGTATGTATACCTGAGTATGAAGGCCGCAGGAGGGTATAGCCTTAGAGCTTCATCCAGAATCATAGTCACCTGTGATGTAGCTTGACAATGTTACAGTAAGAAGTGGCAAAAATTTGGAACTAAACAAAACTAAACCTTGGATAGACAGCAGACCTCATTTGTTATCTAATACTAGTCATGACCAATTTAGTTCATCAGGCAGAAGCCTGTCCTAAAGTTTAGTTGCTTGTTTACACTCACGTGGAAAAAAGAACTTACAGTCTTTAGGTGGATTAAGGCATCGAAAGAAGGAGTGCTTTTGCCGCATACTTGAAGAACCTCATCCCTTGCACGAGCCTGCCACGAAGGATGCATAGAAAGTAGAACCATCGTCCATGTTAGCAGTACTGATGTTGTCTCCTGACCTGCGAAATAAAAAAGTCTGCATTCTTCTATGACTTCTTCTCTTGTCATTCCCTTACCACCGTGCTGGTTATGGTTTTTATTTGATTCTAATAGTAAGCCCAACAGATCATCATTTTTAGCAATTCCTAACTTCATCTCTTTCTCTCTTTTGTCAATTATGCTATTAAGTGTGGAAATAATCTTTTGTTCAGCTCCCTTCTTCGGAAATTCTTCTTTGTAGGCAAGAACCTGTGTCACAGTAGCATATTAACTTAATTTAGGCTATTTTCCTAGTAGCAATGATGCAAAGTATGGTTACTATATTACTATGCAATGTTGTGAATGCCATTTCTGGACGTGAAAGTAATGCTTGAAGCATACATTCAGTTTTCTGCTTTGATCTTTCTGTGTTTCTGATGTTTGTTTAAATTTATGAGGGCAAAAGATCGGCTTTGACCTGAATCCTGGGATGAAAAGTGTTCGAAAGCTTTGCAAGAACAGGTCATCTGCTTCATTCTGCAGCTGAAACATGTACTTCCCTTCTTCATAGCTACTTCCAAAGGCTGTTCTAGAAATAACATCTGCAGTAAGTTTCTGAAACTCCTCAGATACGTCCAGCTTACAAGATCCTTGAGGCCCAATTGATTTTTCCCATCTCTGGATCAACTCTTCACAGCTAAAACAGAATGATGGCAGCATTCCCTGTATAAATAAAAACCAAATTTAGATAGTAGGCAGCCATAGAAAAGAAACAAACTCTGCAACATTTTTTTTTCTATATATGTTTGCAGACAAGGAAATACACTTATAGGCAGGAAGACTATTCCTAGTTGCTGCCTAGCAGTGTTAAAGCTCAAGGCTACCACTTTCAATCTTGGGGGCTATGGCATTATGCAGGAAGCAGCTACTCGGCTGTCTAGAATGTTAATAACACAAACCTTCAACTTCTCCATACGGAAAGCGGAGTGAACAAGCCTTCTTCTTTGCACCCATTCTTCGCCGTCCAAGCCGAAGAGGCCGGTCATTAGGATTTTCAATGCAGCTGGTTGAGGCGGCTTGTGAAAGTGACCAAATTTGTTCAGGAGAACTTCTTTGACCATTTCTGGGTCCATGAGGATGATCTGGGGAGTTCTCCCAAACCAGTGGAAAGATATTTTACCTGCATTTTTTTTTCCAGACACTCTTCACCATCAAAAACCATTATGGTGGTAAAACTATCTAAAGCTTTTATAGTCATGGTTGCCAAAAAACAAAAATGATGCCAAAAGTGATGCATGAAATGAAAGAAGCGACGCAAACAACTTGGAAAGTATCATATAGATGATATCATTCAGGGATGTACTGTGAAGCAAGAAGCAAAATTAAAGTAGAGAAGCAATATATCTTGGAAAACAGCAAGTAATCAGATGATTTTATTCAATGCAGTGTGAAGCAAGAAGCAAAAGGAAATTAGAGAAGCAAATTTTCTGAAAGAGAAGAGAATTTCTTGGCAACTATGAAAAGGGACAGTAGATTTGTACGATGACATCATAGACAGATAGCTGTTTGCGCCTTCTTGATAATGCTCAAGGGCATGCGAGACACTTCATTTGAAGTTTGAATGTCTATACTTATCAGTTCTTTTTCACCAAAATCAACCACATAGATGTGATCTTCATATCTGAGCAGTGAAGGAGGCAGGATCGTTGGCCAAGCGGCGCCTGAGTCACCAACCCAGGTTAGTGCATGTGGTCGGACACAGGTTCAGCTTCATCACAACGTAATTTTCTGGGGCTTGTGTGGGCAGGTGACTCAAGATGTTCTTTGAAATTCAAAATTGATAGTTTGGAAACTTTGACTTCTAAAACCTTACTTCTATATTAAATAAATGCTGTTAAAGCTGAAGTTTATTAAAACAAGCAAACCTGGCTCCAGTGGGGGCAGCTCCAATGACTGGACCCAGAACTCAGGTCCATTCCTCATTTAAAACCTGCCGGCCCATGTGGGCAGTGCAACTCTGCCACTAGTTAAAATATATCAAACAAGGACACCAAAAATTGTGCAGTTAGAATAACAAAAAGCATTAGGCTAAGGCCATGGCTGCTTGGCAGGAGGTCCGAGCTTCGAATCCCTTGGACCCCATCCTTGCATAACCCAAAGCTGGTCTCCGCCCTGAAAGAGAGGAGTCACATGCAAAAATAGAAACAAAAAGCTTTACTCTACTTGAGAAATCACTTTCCACCGAAACAGCTCTAAATTTCGAGAAAATTAACTCGCTTCCCACCTAAGTTTCAAAATAAAATCGCTTCCCACCTAAGTTTCAAAACACCTAAGTTTCAAAATACCTAAGTTTCAAAACAGAACAGCTCTACATTGAGAAAATGAAATCGCTTCCCACCTAACTTTCGAAACAGAACAGCTTTATATTTCGAGAAAATGATGAACGGCTTTTGCTTTTTTGAGGTATCTCCCTAAGTTCAAGAACACTGAAAAACACTTTCTGGTTACAGAAACAAATGCATGATTTTGCCGACATACCATACTTACGAACGGCTTCGTGAAAGAAAGGCACGACACGATTGAGGATATCATGAGAGAAAGACTCCACGGGCTTGCGCCTGGCTTGCTCTTGCATGGTGACTGCTTCCCTGATGTCGCCAACGATGAGCTTGTAAGGATAGCCATCGATCCCTTGCCTCTTGAAGGCCTCTGTATGCTGCCTCGGCTCCCACCACAGTGACCGTGCTGCTTTGAGCAGCAGCCATGAGAGGCAGCAGAGCAGAGCTGCTACAGCAACGAAGAAGAAAATGGCTGCCACCATGGTAAGTTTCTTTTCTTCACTGCTGGTGAGAAGAGGACGCCCACATGGTTGGCATTTATATGCGTCCATTTTGGTGCATGTTTCTTGGGCACCAAGTGATAATTATAGCTACCAACACCCTGCACCAAAATAAAATACATCCTCTTGGCTTCTAGCCGTCAAATTTTTGAGGGGTAATTTTATTTGGTGTTCACCCTTTGAACGTAATGTCAAATGCAAACTTTATTTTATGTTTTTCCTGTTATAGGGCACTTTTTAGGGCAGCCATCGAAACTTCCAGTATTAAGAGATTGAGTAGCATTTTTTTTAAAGTTTTATGTACATTTTAATCTTTTAATATTTTCATAATTCTCATTTTAACCCATTTAAAAGTTTTTTTTTCACTTTAATAGGAGTAATTTAGTCATTACACACACCTATGCATAAACAAAATCATGTACATAATCAGCTTGGCACTATTAGGGCAGTAGCGGAGCCAAAAAAATTCGTTGAAAGAGTACTTGTTTAAAACTACTCAAATCTTAAAGGGTATATATATATATATATATATATATATATATATATATATATATATATATATATTTAAGATTCTTATTTAATAATAAAAAACTTTTAAGAGATTGGTATAAACAATTGACCACACCAGTTACAATGTGGCTACGCCACTGTTTTATGCCCTTCAAAGCTTTGTGGTTGGGCTTTCACACCTGTCTTCCTTATGGGCATGGATAGGACACAAATTGCCATGGCACTAAATGATGTATGCATCAATACAATAGAATTATGGGACCTTTTTAAGAATTATATAAAAGATAAGACCTTGATGACAAATTTTTCAATTGACTTGGCAATAGTTTTACCTTATCGACCAAACTTTGTGCTTAGTTTTATAAAAGGGCAGCACGTTCCCAAGTCTTTTTATATATAGATCGTTGTTCTTTGCTTTTTGACCTGATGTTAAAGGTATGTGATAGTAGGTAATCTTTTTTTATGTTTAAAGTTAATGTAACAAAAATTAGAAAAAATGAAAACCTCTTGAGCATGAAAAGACTTTAAACATGAGCGCACTTTTTCTTATTCTCCATAACATGTGATACATGGAAAAAGAGATAAAGCGGTCATCTGAAAATTTTATCGTCGCAAGTGAAATGACGTAACAATCAACATGTTTTGGGGAAGAAATAGAGAAATTAACCTCCTTTTTTAAAAAATAAAAATAAGAAAATTATTTTTCTCTAACATAGGTGACTTAGAAGATAAAATTATTAACCTCCTCATTACTTATGGATTAATTAAAAATGAATGAAGTCGACGTCTTCAGTGATTCATGCCACACGGATCACCTCTGCCTCTTTTAAGTCAAAGACATAACCTCCTTGGGAAATGCATGACACTGTGTATAAATAATTGAAAACTAACTGTGTTCATGTGAATTTGTGTTAAAATATGACCTGCCCGTGAAAGTTATCATTTTCTATTGAACGTTGACTAAGAAGCCTTGACTGTGAAAAGGCAAATCTGTGTGCTGCTTTGATGCCAAACCACCTTTTATATATATATATATATATATATATATATATATATATATATATATATATATATATATATATATATATATATATATATATATATATATGTATTACATTCGTCCAAGATTGGGTAAATTATTAAATGCATTGTATCATATGGTAATAATCAGACGAAACTTTGAATGGTAGTTGGATTTTAGCTCTTAATATGAGATTTTCGTTTAAACTAAGCTTTATATGGTTAGAAGATTTCAGCTTTTAATATATGATTTATTAATTTCTCTGTCTAGATTTTAGCTCTCATAGTTTATCACTTGATCAATTGTATCGGGAAGTATACATGTGCTTAATCCTGTCGGCCTGATATATTGCATCAAACTTCCATGATTAACTGGAACTTTAAAACGACCAACTTCTTAGGTCCCGTTTGATTCAAACAGAGAGATTTTACTGTGCATCGGAGAAAATCTACCGTTTTTGTACATCTTTTCACTTTCAAATCAAACACAAGAAAAATTACCCTGTTGAAATAAATAGATCATGGTAATTTAACCTGCAAAAAAATAAGACCCTCTGATATCCGACCTTTTACCATGTATTTTTTTCTATGGTAAATTTACCGTTCCGAATTTTTATCTACCATCAAACGAAGCCGTTTTGACATTAGACATGCTCACTCTCCTTTTTTTCCCATCTCTTTATTTTTCTAGTGTCAATGATAGGGTGGAAAATTCCAATGCACCAAAAACTCATCAAAAACTTATATATATATATATATATATATATATATATTTGCAAATGCACATTCGATTAGTATTAGAATGCAAATATAATATAGATATTTCTTACCAATGGGTTAACCATCTATACTACAGGCATGTAAAAAGATGGACATTATTTTATATTTTTATATTTGACCAAATTCAAAGTCCAACTAAAGCAACATCCATTAACATCCTTGGATCTCGATTGATCATAATTTAATAATTTTAGAAATGGGTTCTAATTGCATTCAGTACAACTAATGAAAAGCTAAAAAATGATGCACTAAATGGTACTTAAATCCATGTTTAAAGGCTGGAAATTTATAAGGAAATTGACGCTAAAAGAATGTTTACACTTTTTTCATCCCTCAAATGATAGAAATACATGTATACAGTATACCATCCATGCATAAATATTACCTGCTTGAATAATTTAATCATTGCAGAAACTTAGGCATGTCTTTCCCACTCATATGTCAAAAGAACTTATTAAAATTTAACTCCAGATATTTGACTATAGTGACAGTATCATCGCTCATTATCAGCATATAAAAGAGAAAAAAATAACTTCAAATTGAATTCGCATGTCAAAAAACACTTATGAATTGAACTAAATCAACCAATGGTGAAGCATATAAACAATGAAAGAGCACGCAGAGCGTGCTCCAAGTCCACTAAAAAAATTTCAATATTCACTGGCGCTAAAAAAGCATTATTAAAAACGAAAAAAAAAACTCGGTACAGTTTTATTGACGCTGCTTGTGATGTAGGGGAAAACGTCAGTAATGGTAGTTTCACTAATAATTTTAACGGTGAAATGTACCCCTCCATTGATAGGCACTTTTATTGACGCTAAAATAGTGTTAGAAATTCTCGAAAAAATGTGAAAAAATCTAGAGCACCATATGATTGGGCGAAGACTGGTAGACGGTCAGTTTTTGTTTTTAATTATCAAAGCATTAGTTCCTTTGTGCTGCAAAATGAGCGTCATTTACAGATAAATTGAAGCACATCGAGGGCGACATCTTAAGACAATAAAAAAAGTAGACCATGTATCTCAAGAGGACAAGAGATTGGGTGCAGGGATGGAGACATGAATTTTTCACTTTTTCGGGGAGATGGGGATTATAGTTTCAAAATTTTAGGCAGGAGAAATATATATATATATATATATATATTTAAATTTTTATATAAAATAAATGAATTTTTAGATTTTTGATTTATAAAATTTATCCACACATCTTATAATGCCATTGATTTTTTTTTTCTTTTTTTTTTTGTTGGGAAAACACTGATGAATCAATGCCATGTATAAACTTTTGTTGGCAAATTACCAAGCATTAGTCAATGTGTCTGATAATACTTGATTAGTCAACATTATACACATCTTAGTGTTTGTTCAAATGAACCTTAGATCCAAGGGCCAGATTTGCCTTAGATCTGATCTTGTTGATCTAAGAACCATGGTTTTGCAAGATAGTTGGAAGCTCCGTTGATGACGGGAAAGAATGATACTATTCTGATCCATACAAATTCAAAATATTAACACCGCATCTGAATCTGGATATAAATCAACAAGATCCAATGAGGAAAAGTTGAATCCATGCATCTGTGATATATCTTTCTGAGATTGAATAATTATAAAACTGGTTAAAATGTATGCCACTTTCATGTAAGGATCGCGTTGAGATGAGAGAGCGATCTGCTTCTGATTGAGATCTGGATTAAAATATGGTCCAAATAGATGAGCCTTAATCTGACTCAAATGCATACTCATAATCTTACTCTATTTCCTATCATGGTTGTTATTCTTTGAGATCTACGTGTTGAAGATTAAATAAATCCAGATTCGATCCAGATCCAGATATGCACAGGTGGATCTGATTTGGAGTTCGGATCCATGTCCAACCTTGTCGGGTCTCACTGGCTACAGTCAGTGAGATCTGGACACAAAAATTAATCTCGCTTATTCTAGAATATTTTTGTTTATGGCCTTATCTTTCACCGATAATATCAGATACGGACTTTACATTTCTAATTTTTCTCAATAAACGGCTTAATTTTTGCTCACAGTCAGTTTTGAAAAAGAAACTGAAGTTAAATGGCGACATGTTGAAACAGGTGAAAGTTTATAATTCTGTGTTATTTAAATTTATTTATTTTGAATTCGAAAAATAAATTATCTTTTATTTTGCTGCAATTTACATTTTCACTTAAGGCGATGGTAAAGTTGGGCCTTCACTTAGGAAAATACTAGACTCTTATTTGAACGTTCTTAGTGAATCTGAAGCACGTATCTGAGAAAACTGTAATTGAGAGGCCATATTTGATTCTGTGGCTAAAGTTTGTCCTTCAACGGAAATTCCTTTTTCCTCCTTCAGTCAGCTGATCCAAACGTCCCACTGCCACAGTACGTTCATCTCTGGGAAGAGAGAGAGAGAGAGAGGTGCTTCTTCTTTCTCCTAGTAGAGGTGCTCCTTCTTTCCCCTGGTATGCGCATCTTCTTCTTCGTTCTCTTGTTTTATGTGATTCTTGTGGGGGTTTGCTGCTGCCGCGGCGTGTTGGGAATTCCGTCGCGCTGTATTTGGTTCCGAGGCCCCCGATTCGAGTGAACACTTTCCTTGCAGATCTTTTCACGATTTCTAGCCTTTAGTTTCTGGGTCAAGGTTGAACAGATTGGGCTTTCATTCTGATTATTAGACCAGCTTTCGTTGCGCTTTTAACCCTTCTAGGCCGATGGTTGTCCTTTAGTTTGTTCACATTTGGGTACGCAATGACGTATGGGAGGCGGTCTTTTTCTTCTCAATTTCTTTCCGAATTTGGTTAATGTTTTTCCCCTTTTGTGGCCAACGTGATCTTGATCCCTTTAATGAGGAAATGAAAGCGCAGGGAAGTTTAAACGAAAGGGTGCTCAGTATCAAATGTTGTGTTTATGCATCTGTCTGTCTTGATCTTAATGGAGGTGAAGCCCATTGAATTTGCATAGAACAAGAAAGTGGGTACAGAGAAAATTTTAGCGCATAAATTTGTCTGTCGGTGCAAGGTGCGTGTAAGCTTAGTGCTGCCTATAAATTTGTCTGTCGGTGCAATGTAGCACTAAGGCGAACCGCAAGATGGAGCTTGTGAATGCGGGTTCCTCTTCTTCTCTTGCTCCCTTGTCCCATGTGGCAGCAACACGGTTCGACATCCTTGAGGTTTTAATCGTGAAGGATTAGCAAAGATGGCGCGTTTTTTTTCAAATGTATAACTTTCTATACCTAGATGGAGGTAAATACATAGTAATGATTTATTGAGGTTGCGATTCTTTAATCCTCATGAGAAACTAACTTCCAAAATAAAGAGGAATGAAGATGATAATTGTGAAGTATTGAACAAAGAGACACCTCTAATCCATTGTATTTTATCTAAAGGAAATGTGGAGCCAACAGCAGATACAGTGAGCTCAATCATGGGAGCTTTCGTCTGTATATTGGTTTACTTTTAAGCTTTTGCTATATTAATTGCATGTCTAATCAGTGTATGCTTGTTCATTTTATCTTTCTTCTTTTTTCTTGTGAAGTTGAACCTCTTTGGTGCATTAGATTTGATGACCTTACACGAGTTGTCATATTATGTTGCTCTTAGGTACTTTTCATTTAAACGTCTTTTTTAATTCTTTAAGGTCAAATCTCAAAGCGTGTTGTATGTTATGATTTCTTTTTGGGGAAAAGGAAAGATGGAACTTTTGCAGGTTCATTTTGAGGAAATCGCAGGTTGTGTAGATTAAGTAAAAGATCAACATGGAATCATTTGATCTTTTCATCTAATTTTGATTTGGAGAAGGTTCTTTGTGTCTCTTACTTTTGCAGGCCCTGTTGAAGAAGATGGAAAAGGGTGGGGGTGTCTTTGTTGACAGCTCCAAATGGAAACGCAAGTGAGAAGCCCAACAGTGAAATTGTAGTTTTATGCAGGATATGAAACTGAATTGTTGGTTTTCTTATTGGTTTCTTTCCACTTTTCTGTTTCTGCAGATCACTTGTGACCATTGCCTTAACATTTCTTACTAGCTCACAGTCTATACTAATCGCATGGTCAAGAAAATCTGGAAAGTATGACTACAGTGTGACAACAGCCAATTTTTTGGTGGGTAGTTGGTATAAAACACTAAATATTTCTCCTTGAATCTGATTTGCTAATTACACAGACTTGCTTCCTACATGGATGCTTCTGCAGGTATGGGTGGACCAGAAATTTTGGCAAATTTCTGATGTGACTTCTATGTAATGGAGAAATTATGTGCCTTGGCTTACTTCATGCATCACACATATGTCATACATGTGAAAAGTGCATTCTGTAGAAGAAATTTAAACTTGTAATAGGATAAAGCATTTGATCATCCTTCTTGTTGCCATGTAGCTTTTCTTATCTTAGTACTTTTAGGTGACATCTGGTTTTCTATTCCCTCAGGTGGAGGCCTTGAAGTGTGCTTTATCACTCCTTGCTCTTGCAAAAATATGGAATAGTGATGGTGTTACTGAAGACAACAGGCAAGTTTTTACCATAAATTTTCATATTTGTTGAGCTTATTCTTTCTCATCTGTGTTTGCATGTTGGTGAAAAGACTCAACAGAGGAGCCAAGCTAAGAGGCATTGGTGCTTTCACCTAGAGTTCCTTGTCTTAGAAACAGAAGACAAAAAAATGCTGTTGAGCCATCCTTCAACCTGGAAGCAAATTGGGGTTACCAAAGGGAATTGGTACATCAGAGGCATGAGATACAAATTGGAATTAATATTTAGTGGCTTTCGTATGCATTCATTTGAGACTATTTAATTGTAAATAGCAAAGCTTGAACTCTGCAATTGGATGTTGCAATGGATGGGTTGACAAGGCGGATAAATGAAATTGAGAGAAGATAGAGGGTGGAGGAAATGAAACTGAGGAAAGGTGGCAAATGAAGACGGAAGTGAGGGCCTGTGTGTGCATAATTGCAAATGGAATCCACCTGTTGTGAAATGTACCTTCATTCCATGTTTTGTAGCTTAATGTGTGATCATCTATTCCTAGGTGTATAATTTGCTGTACTACTGTTGCATTCACGTACTTGATCCACACATTTCTTTTCCCTTTTTAATTGTTATTGTTGTATTTTTGGTTTGTTGCTCTTGCTCAGGTTAGGTACTACCATAGATGAGGTTAAAGTATACCCAATTCCTGCAGCACTTTATCTAATCAAGAACTTGTTGCAGGTGAGTTAGTTGTATGCCACCATCTTCAAATTGAGCAATTCAATATTTTTGCACGTATCTGTTTATTTCTAGTCAAACAAAATGTTTCTCATTAATAAAAATTACCTGGATCTGTCTTACGTACGCTTAGATGAGCAAGTTGCTCAATTTCCTGAATTTAGATAACACTCTTCTAGATCCTTTTCCCCCAATTTGTTGCTTAAAGTTTTAAACTAGCTTTTTAAAAAATTTAGAGCATGTTCTCCTTTTTGTCATTTCATAAAGTTCTTGCATTAATAAATTTGACTCTCTCTGTAGATGTTTTATTCTTGAGTCTTATGGGACCCTATTGTTTTAGGACATATACAAGTTTAATTTATGATTAGTTGCACCAGTTCTGTTTTCTAATCAATTCTTTTTGGCAGTATTACATCTTTGTTTACGTGGATGCACCAAGTTACCAGATATTGAAAAATTTGAACATTATTAGTACTGGTGTGCTGTACCGAATCATTCTTAAGAAGAAGTAAGACATTCTTTTCCTGGCAAAGTTGTTGATGTCTGTTACCATGATGCATATATTATATATGTCTATGCTATAAGCCTATAACACGTCATGGTTGCTAGAAGATCTCTCTACATCTAACATTTTGTAAGTGATTCAAATCTAATTTGAAATCTAAGGTCCTCTAGCACCCAGTGTTCCCCATCATGATTGTAGTTACTAGAAGTATCTCCAATAGCAAATGTCAGTACTGGACTTTCATATAGGCTCTCTCTCCTTATGGAAGAATAAGCCAATTAGTGTTGCCTCAAGGCAATCTGGTTTGTCATATGTGACCAACAGCAGAGTATACAGGTCCTGTTGCCATGCTGTATAACTGGAAGCTTGGCTGTAAAAGGAAAAGCTTCACTTTTATGGACAAAAATTAAAAGCAATTAAATGGATAATTTTATTAAAAAATTTAAATGGACAATGAAAAAATAACCAAATCTCGTTCTATGGGTATTCAGAAGATAGCACAAGAAAAAGAGAAATGTCTTACGTGTCCTGTATGTAAAGACTGAGACATCTCTTAAATATTTTGCACTTTGCACAATAGGCAAAAGTATATTAATTTGACATGTAAGGGCATCAATTTATATGGTTATGAATGCTCATGTTTTATAATTATCAGTTTTCCTAGTGTTTGACTGTTCAACCATTTCCTTCCAGATTAAGTGAGATTCAGTGGGCTGCTTTTGTTCTTCTATGTGTCGGAGTCACAACTGCACAACTCAATTCCTCGTAAGGCTTGTCTTTTCTACATGACTTTAATTGTCTGTACTCTGTAGGCATGATTGAATTGGCAGACTGAATTTTTCCTGATTTTCCTTTTTCATCTCTTTTCCTTTCTTATTTTGGTGCATGCATGGACATGGGTGTGGGGTGTATTTGTGTATGATGTGTACGTGTGTTGTTTGCTTATTGCTTTCATATATCCATTCATATAGTTAATTATATCGGAAAAGTAATTAATATTGGAAGTAGCAGATTAAGAAGTTTCTACCGATATGAAAGTAATTGATGCCTGAACCAGTAGAATAATAGCAAATTTCTTCATCAGGAGCTTCTCATCTTGAGATGTTGCTTATGCAGATCAGATCACGTTCTTCAGACTCCCTTTCAAGGATGGATTACGGCTATTGTATGTTTTAGACTTTTAGTTAATTGTTGAAATGCGAAAATATTTTTTGCGTCAAATTTGGTTAAGCATTATATATGTGGATTTTGATACAGGTTATGGCACTACTGAGTGGCTTTGCTGGTGTTTACACAGAGGTATGGTGATCAGCACGAATCCACAAGATTTGTTAATTTTTGATTTACACGTCAGTTTAATTTAATTTCTTCTAGGTTTATTTTGTTCTGGCATTTCTGATATCATGTTCCACTACTAGTAATAGTTGTCCTTTTTATTTAGTATATGTGAAGCATGATGTTTATGACAATGCTGATATTGAATATTATTCTTGATTTATACTGTGAACATTTCATTAGCACCATACAAGTTCATTAAGGCCTAAAACATCTTTAATGCATGAAATAAACTATCTTATTCTGCAGCAGAGCCAGGAATCTGCAACTTCTGCAATGTTTTAGGCCATAATTTTGCTTGTGGCCCTACGTTTCTGCTTGTGATCTACTTGATTCTATGCAAATTAACTTTTTATTTCTGTTACTGTAGTCATTGATGCTGCCAGTTACAAGCTTTGTCATTGATTTAGGTATCAATGATTTTTACAGGCCATCATTAAGAAGCGTCCTTCAAGAAATATAAATGTGCAGAACTTCTGGTTATATGTTTTTGGCATGGTATTCAATGTTGCAGCAATATTTATTCAGGATTTTGATGCAGTCCTGAACAAGTAAGTTCAGATATATCTAGACCTCTTCTGCATTTGTCTTTATTAGCTGTTATTTCCATTTACATTTGCTACTGTACTAGCATAATGACAAACAAAACAATCATTTAATTTCAGGGGCTTCTTCCATGGTTATTCGCTTATTACAAGTTGCATGATTCTTAATCATGCACTCAGGTACTTCTTTGATGTCAATATGACAAAACAAAATTTCACTATTATTTGACCTGATCACAAAATGGTTATCCATACAGTGGAATTGCTGTCTCCATGGTAATGAAATATGCTGATAATATTGTCAAGGTAAATACTAATTTTTATATTAATCTGGATTGGCACACTTAAATTGTTTCTCTGAGTCCCTAAATCCCTTTCTTCCTATTGGTAGCCAAAAATATGTACTTTCATGTTTATCAACATGCTTTGGCACAAAGCAAGTAAGTGCCATATGATTTTTCCTCACGCAATACTCAATTGGAAATGCATGTTCTAGGTTATAGAAGAATGAGTTGTTCTTCAGTCCCTAACGAAATTCTTTGACAATGTAGTGGTTAGTGTTACATTATGTCATTATCTGGAAATTTTTATTGCAAAATGACGCCCTGCATATTTCAACCTTTATCATATCATGTCAACATGTCAATAGTGTCAGAGAGCATAATTAACTAATGTTCGCAAACAACATAGTTGGCATTAATGATCAAGCCTTCTTGGGTTTTTCTGTTCATGTGGGTATATTTGTTTCATCAGCTGGTCTTTGCTCCTGCATGTTTGCCATACCAAGTGATTTTTCTTAATTGTGCAGGTATATTCCACTTCAGTTGCAATGCTTTTCACTGCAGTTGTATCTGTATTTCTATTTGGTTATCATCTGTCTCTTGCTTTTTTCCTTGGGTCAACGTAAGTATCTGCCCTTAAATCTGATTTCCTTATCTCTTTTTACTTTTTATTTCAGCCAGGAAACTCGATTATTATCTAACTCCTATGTTGCACGCAGGGTTGTGTCAGTCTCAATTTACTTGCACTCCATTGGGAAGATCCAGAGATGATTTTAAAGACCTGGAGATAATTCTGGTTTGCTGCTTCTTAGAAGCTTGTTTGTCTTTTCCTTTTCATTTCTTGGCTGCAGTTCATTTTTTTAACATAGTTAAATTGGTTTACAATCAGTCATCAGTAAAGCAATTCTTTTACAAGGTTTCCAGAGCTTCACGACCTCTACAATTTCAATTTTCCATGCTTTTATTTTCTTTTTTTTACTAGATTGATCCAACTAATGAGGTCCATCATAATGTTCTGGAGTTCTTCAGTGGGGGCAAAGCCACTCGGAGGCTCTCTGTTGATTCAGCAAGGTTAAGTTAGACTGTTAAGTGCCATTGCCTGGACCTTGACTTGTTAATTACTACAAAACTGGGGAAAGACAAATGCAAAAAAAGCGTTGGCATTCTTTGGATATAGCTAAGCTTTATGTCTTGCTTCCCCCCTTAGCCACTGCTGCATTGCTGATGGGGCCAGGCCCATAAAATTGTGACCACCTTGCATGCCAATTTTGCTGCGGAGAAATATCTTTGAGAAAAGCAATAATCACACACATGGAAAATATCATTCACACTGTATACATCACCAAGCTTGTGTTCATTTTATGACAATTTATAATTGTGGGCCACATATGAAATGCATTGTTTGTGGTCGGAACTCTCTGGGCAGGATGAACTGTTGAAGGTGAGATCTCAGAGCAGAAATGTTGCAGAATCGAAGACAGTGCTAGCTGTGCTTCGACCATGTCCAATGTTTCCGTAATGCCGATCCTTGGTCCCCATTCGAGTGGTAACAGGGCATTTGATGCTTTTAAGAATTTGAAACTGTGCCGGAGAACTGCTTCGGGTCGAACTCTTCAAAATTTTGCAGTCATGGTGGACTGTTATACTTGCACTCCAACTGGGAGGTGAACTGACCAGTGTCAAAAGTTAATACGATCAATAATTGTAACTCATTGAACCTTACAAGGAAATTCTATTATTCTATAATATAATCTAACAAATATTTTGGATTTCTCAAGTGGACTTTTGGGTACTGCAAACCAAGCTGTACAGAAAATACTTCCAGTCAGATGCAGTACTATAATTTTGCTGGATCTGAACGTTATTCTAGCCTTTTTGCATTTCATTTTTTTCTACATTTTGGCCCATATTTTGCCACAGTGGCGCAAGATGACATTAAAGAAGCTGCTTGGGAGTTGGATTAAGTGGATTGAGTTTGTTTTCATTTCCAGATCCGTCAGTTATCGATATCGATCTGTACAGGCCAAAAGGTATCATATCGATCGCCTGCTAAAACAAGACATACTGATACAACCTTTGAACTTTTATATATATTTGAAGTTTTTTGTTATCTTCAATGAGTTTTATTTGCTACTAAATTGAAAAATCAAAATAAATTGGGCAGACTCTGATTTCATGTCGTATTAACATTGTTCCTAACGACCATCTGGGGTGGTTCCCTTCCATTAATAAGCAGATTTTTTTTTTTTTATGAATATGAATGAGTCATGTCCGGTTCATGTTTTCAATAAGCCAAGTTTGGCTGAGATTTTGACAAGCTGACTAGCACGCTTCATTTACTTCCCCTATATCTAAACAGGCGTTAGGATGAAGTAGGATAGGCACTAGCTAAAAGATATACTTATCTTAGACAAGTTTTGTCATATGGCTGAAGATAAGACAACTTGTTGGAGGTGCTGATCTTGGAAGAAATAAATTTTAAATCCAATTTAAACAAGTTGGCTTGAGTTGGGCTTGTAGAAAAGGAACTACTATGAACTTACCCTATTTACTAAATTTCTTACGTTGCTCATGAATTCACCAACCATCACATGGAATTCTAGTGCCACTCAAATCGATCGGTTCAGGAAAAGTCTGAATCCATGGGGAATAGGATCCAATTGAATTTGCTACAGCCAGAAAAACCAAAATCCAAAAATAATGTCCTCGCCAATTTAGATAAACATATATTGGATGACTAATAATGGTTAATTGGTCCTCACGGGCACTTTTTTCCAATCTTATTTCACGTAAAGTATAAATTACGGACAAAAACAGTTCGGATCGAGTTCACCAAATACGGATCGGATTTCACTAAATACGTACATTTGGACTTTATATTAACATCCAACTAAATACAGCAAAACAAAGATAAAATTCTCATATCAGGTGCCGCCCATTTGCATCCCTAAGCATAATGACAAATTTTTAGTGGCTTCTTTTCCATGTTGATTCTCCGTTAGCCATTACGTGACTTTCGGGGAAGGTTTGATTCATTTTCAATCAGTATTTCTATCTCTATTATCTTCCAAACCTCCTCTCTCTCCGTTGAATGATTGTGAAGTATGCTGACAAGAATGACAGATTGTAAATGATACTTTTGATTATGCTACCTTTAAAACCATGACCTAATCTAAAAATTCGATGATATTTAACTCATAACTCAATGTTTAGAACCTTCAAGTCATGAGAATTGCCGGCAATTGATTTTCCAACCATATACACGAGAATGACATGATTCAGGAATTATTTCCTACCAAACGATGTTTATAGATCACGCATATAAGGTTTACACTTGAAGAAAATGACCAGCTGCTCCACACCTTCATTAGTGCCAAATATTCAATCTACTGAAATCAAGAAATATGAGCAGAACACAGAATTATTCAATGTTGCTGCAACTCAAGTGAAACACAATAGCTATATGGTCCGTCCCTGGGTGCCTGCACGGTAAACGGTGCAAAGCCATATTGTCCTTTCAGGAACCATAATCTCATAGTTGTCTTGAGATAAGAGGAGCACCATGCTGAGGCTGCACGGACACAGCAACATAAGGAGCGTGGACATAAGATGGTGAGAGCTCAAAGGAGAAATGTTGAAGAATCATGGCTAGTGCCAATTTTGCTCCAGTGATTGCAACCGCTTGTCCGAGGCAGATCCTCGGTCCCCAACCAAATGGAATGAAGCCCATTTTATGCTTCGAGGCATTTGAAACGCCCTTGGAGAATCGGTCCGGATCGAACTTGTCTGCGTCGTCACCCCAAATTTCTTTGTCATGTTGGATAAGGAGTATGGGGATCAATACTTCAACACCAGCCGGGAGGGTGTACTGCCCGATCGTCACACTCTGGTACGTTCGCCGAAGTAACAGCGGCAGACCAGTATACAATCGCAGAACCTCATAAAGAATCATGGTAACCTGAAAGATTTCCATGTTGAAATATAATGTTATGATTCAAGAACATGAGAGGAAGAAAACATATGTAGCTGAGGTTCTAAAACTACCAACTTGGAGTACATGTTTGTGAATCTAGTAAGAAGAACTAAATAATAATGGCACAACCACAACCCCATTAAAGCTAATAATTTGGAGAACATCACAGTGCGGAGTACTCAAAGGCCAACGAGTAACAAAACATTAATGTTTTCCCACTACAAGCATAAACTGAATGTTAACAGGTGCTCAGATCTTAAACACTCTACAGGAAGCTAAAATGAAGGACAAGATGAATTTTACCAAAGGAAGAAGTTAGAGACTTACAATCTTTAGTTGGTTTAGGTTGTCAAACGTGGGAATCTGCTTCCCACATAACTGAAGTATCTCGTCCCTTGCACGGTTTTGCCATAGTGGATGCATGGCTAGAGCTACCATCGCCCATGTCGCCAGTGCCGAAGTTGTGTCGTGTGCAATACTAAGTAACCTGCATTCCTCCAAGATGTCCTCTATTGACATCCCCACTTCCTTTGAACCTCCATCCTCTTGGATCGTGCTGCTTATATACGATTGCAACATTACACCCAGAACATTATCGTTACTAGGATTTCCCACTTTCATCTCCTCTAATCTTTTACTTATCAAATTCATCAACATAGATGTCACTTCTGCGTGTATGTTCTTTTTCCTGATGTTAGTTTCTGTGGCAAAGCTGCATGTTTGAAAAAAAACTTGGTTCTCATAAACAAGTATAATTTCTTGATCAAAAGTTGCATGACTACAAGAATGGGGAAAAGAACTTGAGGGGTTTAAAGAAAGAGGAACCAGAACTTTTAATAATTATATGAATCAAACAAACATTATTAACAGAGCAATAATGATTATTTGGATGTCATATGTGTTAATGAACTTTCTCATAAGTTTGACCTTATTTCATGGGATTCATTATGTGGCCCTGAGTTTGAAAGGAGTGGTGGGGTAAGTAGATTGGAGAGATCAGAAGCATTTTTGGCAGACTCCTAGTTTGTGGATTTATCTTGTTGGCAGGAAATCACTTGATTTTGGGAAGGTACTAAATGGTGCTGGGAAGGCACATAAAATTTTAGCCAGTGATTGATCCATGATGAATATTGATTAATTTTTCGATGGATAACGGGAGCAGAACTTGCTAGTTGCTAGTGGAAAAAGGTTTGCTGGAGCCGAATTTTTTCTATTTTGACAGAGTACAGAATTCCGTCAGAGATACGTTCCATTTTGATTATATTATGATCCTTCGTTTCATATTGGAAAAAGCTGACGTTCATTTCCCTTCTATCTCCATGTAGCAGGAAGATCGTATTTGGGGCATATTGTTTGCTAGTTGCTGCCTTTCATGTACAGTTAATTTTCTCCCATCAGAGGGATTATAGAGTGTCGAGTGCAATAGGCAACCAACTGGTTTTGCCCAATATCGCAGTTCAGGCACCCGAACATGTCAAATGGGTGTGCTGATCGTCATGTTAGTGAACCTGACTACTCTGATCAGATGGCAAACTTGGTGCATTTATTGATTTGAAGGCTATAAAGACCACAGATTAGACTGTAGACTACTGAGCAAAATGATTCAACACATAAAAAATAACATACAAAACTGATGGGGAAAGTAAAATTCAGCATATAATTACTTGAAATCCCCAAACACTCACCTAAATGCAGGGAAATAAATTTCCCAAAGTGATGTCGCTGATAGCTTGGCTTGTTCTGCCTGAAGTTCGAATACCCGCTTTAATTCTGCATAGCTACTACCATATATAGTTTTGGAGTGAATCTCTTTGATAAGCTGTCGTAGTTCAATGGACACATCTAGTTCCCGGTGCCCACAGGGACCAACCAGCTTATTCCATCTAGAGATCATTTCAGTGCAGCTAGAAGAAAAAGCTGAGAAAGTCTCCTGCAACCCAATTGAAGATCAAAATTGGAAAAAAGCAGTTCAATCAAATAATTAGTATTATCTGAAAAAGGGACAGCAGCGCCATTGCAGCATCACCTTTAGTTTTCCTCTAGTCAATCCAGGTTTCAGTATTCCTCTGTGACGGGCCCATTTCTCACCATTGTGGGTAATAAGACCTCCACCAAGCAACTTCACCGCGAGCGAATCTAGTCCACTGTGAAAATGAGTAGACTTGTTGAAGAAAATTTCCTTAACAAGGTCCGGAGAGGAGACGACCACTCTTGGCAGATTTCCATACCAAATAACAAACACCTTGCCTGCACATCGCATTGATCAGCATATTGGATATATGGAGGAATACTTGAGACGGTTAAAGGAACAACAACAAGAAACCAAGACAGGTCCAAGCTCAAGCATACCCAGGCAAAAAGAATAAGGAAAAATTAAACAAGAGCAGCCCCGGTTGGACCAATCTGAGCAACTATTATAGAGAAAGCTACTACAAAGAAAAACAAACCCCATGCTCACCAGAATCTCTAGTTGTAGGAGAACCAAGATAAACGATCGCATAAGAAAGAGCAACAATTTACGTGATTGAAAGGCCATAATCTTTCTTGCGGACGTAAGTTGCGCACACAACTCATTTGTTTTGACGTTGGCAGGCTGCCGGCAGCAACCTCTGGTGGTAGGAATGTTGGTGGGACGGAAGGGAGGGAGGCAAGGTTCGGTGAGAGAGAAAGGGATATTGTCTACTTGACAAATAAAAATAAAAATGATAGGTACGTCGAAATCATGGTTAAGTTTATATATATATATATATATATATATATATATATCTTTTTAAATTCATGTTAAAAAATGTTGAACAAAATATAAATCTTCTAATGTGTTTATAAACACTAACTTAACATAATGATACTTTAATTCAAATTTTTTTATACAAAAAAATATAAATCTTTCTATTGCCAATATTTTGATGTTATCAGAACCCTTCATTTTTTTATTATTAAGAAAACAACTAATTTAATACATGTTTTCATCAAATTACTCTAAAAATCACCTCTATAATTTTTGCCCTTATTAAGAGGCTTTTCTTTTTATAGGCTAAGGATTTGTTGGTCATTGGCGCCGGTGGAACATAATTGGATCGTATGTCGACGCACATTATACGCACGACTTGATTGAAGGACTTTTCATGCACTGAGGTGAAAATGGCCAGAATAGAATACCTTGGACTGACGAAAACCCTCTTATAGTGGAGAGTGGAAAGGATGAAATCTCCCAAATTAATGTCCATTTCTTTGAACATATATAAATAAAATGCTCCACAGACAATTCTAACAGAGGCGATTATTTTGTACCTCTCCAATGGGAGCGTTTGTTATGATTGGATCTGACACCCATGGTGGTTTGAGATTATTAGAAATTTTAAATCCATGGATTTTAGGTCAAACCTTGCATCCATCCAACCAGCCGCGGAGCCAGAAAAATTCGCTGGCGAGGCACTTATTTAAAATACTCAAAGCTAGTGGGGGACTTATATATATATAATGATAAATATTTAAAATTCTTATTTAAAAATAAAGAATTTTTAAGAGACTGACACATCTTCTAACTTAAAATATCTTATTGAAAGGAAGAAAAAAAAAAAAAAAAACGGCATGGTGAGGACAGGGCCTAAAAGGCCTAAATTGAACAGTGAAGTGTTGGCATTTTATTTGGCTTGTATAACTTGATTTACAAATTTATTTTCACATTAATACTATTGAATATTAGAAAAGTGATTTTAATAATTGAAAATGCAAATTTAGAAAATCGGTGTTAAATGTTTTACGAATAATCTCCTGTAGGTCTCGCGGCTCACTTCTGCAAGCCTAGTTAGAACAAGCAAAGTCCGGAGACTGGTTTGGTACCAGCCTTGATAGAGTGTAAGACATCATCTACGACAAGAAATCCGAATCTCACAAAAATTTCGTACATGAAAAGATAATTTTCCAATGTGGGTAAGACAAAATATGTCATGCATTTTTTCTAAGTAGGCCACATGGTAAAGATGTGAGAGACAATTAAAAAATTTAAAATATTCAAGACAATTCTTGATAATTTTCCCATGTGGTTAAGACAAATAAATTATAAACGGCATGCATGCTTCTAATAGGCTACAGGGTGAAGATGTGCGAAACCATTTAAAAATTTTACAATATTTAAGAAAATTCGTAGCCGTCTCCGAATGTGACCTTCTTCTCTCACCTTTTTCTTTTTTAATTTAAACTCATGATTTATTAAATGAGGCATGAAACAAATGTTTTTCGTGTACCACCATTCCGTGAAACTTATCATGGATAATTTCTCCCTTGCAATCATGTAAAAAGCCAGAGTTATGGTGGTCTGCACGTGGGCTATCTTGGGCTGGCGTGGGCAGGCGCCCACACCTGCCCCACGCTGGTTCCGCCACTGCATCCAACCAAGAAGTTTGACCATAAATTGATGGTCTTAGATCATTTTAGGAGCCGTTTGTTTGCAACAGACAAAATATCCATGGATGTTCGTCCATGTATCTTTGTCCATGGATGAAAAACCACGAGTCTTTGTCTATCGATAAGTTTTATTCAATCACAGCTATGCGATGAAATGCATCGGACACTGAATTGTGAGAAACATAGATTAGTATTAACTATTGAAGTTAAGCATGCTTTCATGAAATCATATAAAAAAGAAAATGTCACCGAAGAGCTAGCTAGCTATATATATGACTTTCTTGATCAAGCAAGAGAAAGAGAAGAGAAAAAGCATAATCGAAACACTCCTCCATTGCAGGAACTGAATTTTCTCGTCATGTGCTTGAACAGCTAGGTGGTCGGGGTGTCAGCTAAACCCTCTTTTAAGTGGTCTGGCCTATAGATTTCCTCGTTAGAAAGGGAAGAACAAAAGAGAAAGCAAGGGACGGCACAACACACAATGTTTTACCATATCTGTCCATGGTTTGCTGCAGAAAAGGCAGGAGGCGAGGAACTATGTCATGGGATAAGGCCATGGGCTTTGAGATTGTCTCCATGCTCATGCTTACAAACTCCCTACTGTTGCCAAAGAGGAGTTTGTAAGGAGGTCCATCGATTCCTTGCTTCTTCAACTACTTCCCTATTCTCTTGGGCTTCAACCAAAGTGAGCACACCAACTTCACCACCACCACCCATGTCAGAGCACAAAACAGAGCATAAGTTTCCGTATTCATGCCTCACTACTCCAAAGAGAGATCCACAGAGAGAGAGAGAGAGAGAGAGAGAGAGAGAGAGAGAGAGAGAGAGAGAGAGAGAGAGAGAGAGAGAGAGAGAGAGAGAGAGAGAGAGAGAGACCATGGTGCTCTTAAGATGCTTTGCATATAAGGAGATGAAGAACTGCAGTTGGATAAAATAATTGAAAGGGCATCTTAACCATTTCAAGTTCATTGAAGTGAGCTCGTTAAAGCTCGATTTGGCTCGATTAGTTAAAATACCGGTTTTAAAAAAACCAGTTCAGCACTTCTCAGGCGGGAAACTCATAACTCCTTTTCAGTTTAGGTTTCCTTTTTCCGTTCTCCCTCCCTCCGACTCAGACCCTCCCTCTCTCGGTCTCTTCGACTTCTCCTTCTCTTCTTCGTCTCTGTGCTCTCCATTATTTTTCCAACCATGAAGTTCCTTGACCACCATCACCGGTCTGTGGCAGCATTCGGTGGCATCCGGCGGTTTCTAGCCATCGGTGAGTCTGTCCATCCGGAAAATCAAAGATAAGTTATTTGGTTTTTTCTATTTATTTCCACTTTTTTTTTCTCCTTCTTTTTCTTCAAGGGCATGTTTGCTGGACGTAGCAATGGATGACCAAGAAACAAAAAATGAAGAAGAAGAGGCGGAATGGAGAAAATATTAGGGTTATCCTCTTTCCTCTTCTCTTCTCATGGTGGTCTTGCGTTATTTAGTGCTTTGGTTGTCTAGAAAGTAAAGTTTCTTGCTTTTCTGCTCAATGGATTGGTTGTCTGGATACGTAGGAGATGGCGGTCATCAATTTTTCATTTTTGTCGTTTTCTTTCCTTCCTGTTCACTGTGGATTAGGTGCACGAAGCTCCTTTTATAATTTCGCTAGAGCACCACCCACCATCTTCCTCCTTCACCCTTTACGATTCTGTTCCTCTGTTGAAGAAAACCGCAAGTCTTTTTGTCTGTTTACCCCCTTCTTACCCCCTTCTTGTTTGGGGAAGAAGAAGAGGGGAAAAAAAGTTTGAGTGTCTTCTTTTGATGGTTTGGTTAATTAGGTTTCTTGTGCAAGGTAAGAGAGTCATGTATGCGCAGAAGATTAGAGGGCTTGAAGCAACATGCGTTGTGTTGTGAGATGGAGGACACAGGGTTCTGTGTTGGTGGCAGCAAGGTTACCGCCTGCTCAGCTCTTCTAGAGCTCTCGACCTCCGCTGACCTGATTGGGTTCAAGCAGGCCGTCGAAGAGGATGGCTCCGCCATCGATGAGGCCAGCTTCTGGTACGACGGGTCCTCCGACAGGAAGATGGGCTTCATCCATAGGACGCCGCTGATGATCGCCGTGCTCTTCAGCAGCATCGATAGAGGAATAAACGAGTTAAACGAGTCGAGCTCGAGCTCGTGTTAGGGAACTCGACTCGAGTTCAAGCTTGAGCTCGAGCTCATTGAGTCGAGTCGAGCTGGGCAAGCTCGGGCTCGACTCGGCTCGTGTGCAGCCCTAGACTACTGAGCAGCTCAGTTCATTTACTTGCCCTTTCTATCTAGGTAAAGACAATACTAGTAGTCGTGATGGTAAAGGCGATAATGATGGTATTGATGATATTAATAAGGAAACACCAACTAGCCAAGATAATGGGGTAGTAATAAAAAGGCAATAGCTGTTCATGCAGATATATTATTAAAAAAAAAATTACTACATTATTTTAAATTCTAAACATCATACAATGCAAATTGATTCACAATCCCAACGGTTAAAACTGTCTAGCAGCCTTTTGAAAATTTTGCCGGCAGCTTCAAAGCTGTTGGCGTATGAATTGCCGACAGCCGTGAGGGGTTTTTGACAATGGTCTGAGCTGTTGGCAATATCAAAAATTGTTGTAGTAGAAGTTTTGTTTGTTGCGAACTCCCAGTAATTGTTCCCATGTTATCTCTTTGACAACGGTCTTAGTAGTCAGACTTGTTGGATTATCTATTTTTACATGGTGGTATGGACAGTTTTGCTCAATTTAACTGGACGATACTATAAAGTCCAATTTAAGAATTTGGTGAATTCCGATCCGAACTGTTTTTGTCTATAATTTATACTTTACGTGAAGTAAAATGAGAAAAGGTGGCACTTGTTAAAATTTTGAAATTAATATTTGCATCTCGAGGCATATAAGGCCCACAAATTTCTAGTGGTTTCTTTCCCATGCTGATTCTTCCGCAGCTACTCAGCTTCGGTGATGATTATCTGTCCATCTCTCATATCTTTCTCTCGTCACCTCTCTCAATAACAAGTTTTTTTTCTTATGAAGAGTAAATTAGTATTAACTATTAAAGTTAATCACGCTTTCATGAAATCATATAAAAAAGTATGCCACCAAAGAGCTAGCTAGCTATATTTGACTTCCTCGATCATGCAAGAGAAGAGAAAAGCATAATTGAAACACTCCTCCGTTGATGTGCTTGAACAGCTAGATGGCCTGGCCTGGTCTATAGATTTCCTAGTTAGAAAGGGAAGAAGAAAGAGAAGGCAAGGGTCGGCACAATATACAATGTTTTACCATATCTGTTCATGGTTTGCAGCAGAGAAGGCAGGAGACAAGGAACTGTGTCATGGTATCAGGCCATGGGCTTTGAGAACGTCTCCATGCTCAGGCTTACAGACTCCCTATCGTTGCCAAGGAGGAGTTTGTAAGGAGGTCCATCGACTCCTTGCTTCTTCAACAACTTTGCTGCTCTCTGGGGCTTCAACCAAAGTGGGTAGACCAACTTCGTTACCACCACCACCACCCATGTCAGAACAAGAGCATTACAAGCACAATCCAGAGCTTAAGTTACGCTTTCATGCCTCGCTACTCTAAAGAGAGATCCAGAAAGAGCGATTTTGCGACCATGGTGCTCATAAGATCAAGAACGCTTCCCATGTATAGGGACGAAGAACTGCAGTTGGAGAAAATAATTGAAAAGAGAAATGTGGGGCGTTTTAGCTATATTTCATGAAAAGAAATGGACGTTTGATTTTTTTTTTTTTTTTTTTCATTTCACTTCTGGTGTTTTGTTCTTCATCTAGACCAAGGGCATGGCGGTCATTTGGTAAAAATCTTGAATCTTGCTATACAAATTATTCACTGGTAAATAATGAGCGAATTATCAGAATACTGCCAATTGTTCCTAGCTAGACTCCTTGAAACCCCCAACGTGGCTGTGGCGAGGCTCTTTTGTCTTTTTAGTAAAATGATTCTTTTGAACCTTTCCCACGTACGAATTCATTAAATATAGCATGAAACAATGCCACGTACAAATGATTTATGTATGGAATTGTTTAATTGCATACCGCAGTTGGTGAAACTGTGATACATACATATCAAATGAGTGACATATATAAATGAGCATATTGTAACGTGAATTTGAAGGCAATAGGAATGCTTTATATATGTATATCAAAAGGATGAAGAAGGATAGCTCCATAGTTTCCCTAATAAAAAGTGGGTTGAAGACCATGCTTTGCAATGCAGTGACATTTTGGGTTCAAATAATTTCAGATCGCATCAAGTTGAAGAGGGCTTAATTTATCTTACCTACAGACTACTGATATACCCAAAAAAATATAAGCAACAATGTTGCAAAAAGTTTGAAGAATTTGCTGCTAACTACATACTACTGGTATACCAAAAAACATGCAAGTACCAATGCTGCAAAAAAAATTTGAAAGTATTTGTCACGATATAGAGCTAAAATAGAGATCCACTTTGGCGTTTTCTGGGCAATGATTGATTACGTATGTGTTTAAATTGGGTTCATGAAAAAAAAAGGAGAAATTGCGTAGTACAATATTAACATACAACACATGCCAATATGTGTTCATTAAATAAAATACATGGAGAATTGCGTAATACAATCATCATATAAGAAAGTTTTTACGTTTGAAATCACATCCAGTGTACGTTAATCCAACAGCAATTCATTGGTACTTAGTAAGTTAGTCAGTGGGTGTATAATGATTAAGGTCCATGGCAGAGTCGATCAAGAAAAAAAAAAAAATTAAACTCCCAAAAAGATAGGTTAGAAGCCTCTTCATCGTTGCCACCAGGCGCACACGGAGAGACAATGCTTCGTCACAAATTCTTAAGTCCGTTGACGACGAGCAGAGATGCACCGTCGGATCTGCCGGAACGGCAACATGGGTGCTAACAGGGAGTCGTTACTTCGTCAGAAATCTCTAGCAGAAAAGCACCGGTAGGGGCCGTTTGATATGACTGAAAAGTTTTTTCTAGATTTAGTAGGTGATGTACGCTTCCCTCGCTGTACACACTTAGACAAACCGGGTAAAATATTTCAGCAAATATTTCACCTCTTTTGGCTTTATTACATTGATTTCACCCCTCAAATCCTCCCCCCACCCCGTGATGAATGCTTAAATAATGTTTTTTGTTTTACTACATTTTTTTTTTTTAAATTCCGAACATCATACAATGGGAATTGATTCACATTCCCAACGGCCAAGACTGTCCAGCAACCTTTTGAAAATTTTGCCGGCGGCTTCAGAGCTGTTGGCATATGAATTGCCAACAGCCCTGAGGGGTCTTTGTTGTAGTAGCAGTTTTCCTTGTTGTGAAGTCCCACTAATTGTTCTCATGTTATCTCTTTGACAACGGTCTTAGTAGTCAGACCTGTTGGATTATCTGTTTTTACATGGTGGTATATGGAGAATTTGGTGTTTTAGGAATCAAGCAACTCACACTGGTGTTCGAACAACAGCGGGAATTGCGGAGAGAGAGGCATGGTACTCTTGTTGTGGGGTTGTTCTTAAGCAAAAGTGCATTAACCATGTTATCAATTTGATGAAGCATCAATTTGTGGATCATGTTTCTTCACGTAAAAATGAGTTTTTCAAGTTACAAACTCGAAATTTTCAAGTTACAGTGGAAAGCCAAAGTTGGTTCTCATCAAATCAACAAGATCTTGAGGTTACAAATATCTATCTTCTTAAAACGAAAGAAAAATAGTAGGGATTCTGGCTACACAACAATCTCTAGGGACAGTAGGAACAAGATCCTAAGGTTACAACTTACAAGTATTATCATCTATAAGATTTGTGGAAATAAGTAACAGGTAGCAAGACAAATATATAAATTGCAGATGATCTTAGCACCATATCAATCATCGTGAACCTTAAGCCCTTACTGCAAGAGAAACTGTGCTGCCTTGTTTCACTTTTCTTGCATAGGCGTTTCATATAGGATGGAATATAATTGGAGCTCCATGCTGAGGCTGAAGGGTTACAACTGTCCAAGGAGCATGAACATAGGCCGGTGAGAGCTTGAATGAGAAACGTTGCAGAATCATTGATAAAGCCATCTTGGCTTCAATTAGAGCAAACGACTGTCCAAGGCAGATCCTTGGACCCCAGCCAAATGGGAAGAATGCCAATTGATGTTTTGAAGCACTTGAAATTCCATTGGAGAATCGCTGCGGCTGAAATTCATCTGCATCATTCCCCCATGTATCATGATCATGGTGAATACCAAGTATTGGCATCAATAGTTGGACACCCTCTGGAAAAGTTACATCTCCTAGTTTCACTGGCTTGCAAATATATCTAACATTGATGAAAAATGGAGGATACAACCTCAGAACTTCATAAAGGATCATGGTAACCTGCATTTTAGTTCATCATGAATGTCAGTAAGTCCGGAACATATGACTTGAAAACTGGAACTTCTATGTGAACTTGAACTTTGATTTGTTGTTTTTCCATTTCTTTGGAGAGAAACCATTATTGGGTGAGAGAACTGGCTAGTTGGTCATTGACTAAAACAACTTGGTTCCATCAAGAATAAATACTCACAGTTTTGAGATGACTTAAACTATCAAAAGTTGGAGTTTTGTTCCCACAGACTTCAAAAACCTCATCCCGAGCCCGCGACTGCCATTCCGGATGCATTGAAAGCAAAATCATAGTCCACGTCAGCAACACTGAAGTAGACTCTTGCCCAGCAAAGTAGAACAATTTACATTCCTCTATAATCTCATCCTTTGTCATCCCCTCCTTCTTGATACCATGATTGTTATCATGCAGCTCATAGTCATCATCATTCTTGTTTGATTTCAGCAGCAACCCCAACAGATCATCATCTCTAGCAATTCCCAACTTTATCTCCTCTTCTCTCTTGTCTATCATAGTCCTCAACATGGATGTAACCTCTTTGTGGAGCCTCCATATCTTCATATTCTTCCTTGTGGGAAGATATCTGTTCACAGAAAATTACGTTCATATGCCTAAGCAAAGCTTGTCTAATGTGCTTAGCCATTGAATATGATTCTCAGGCACCAAAATTGAGCACAAAATGCAGATCACAACTAAAATCAAGAAGAGAAACTGCAGAACCTCAGTCCGGGGATAAAAATTGAGGTAACAGCGTCAAGCAATAGTTTCATTTGCTCCTTCTGAGTATTGAATATCTGCTTTCCTTCTTCATAGCTGCTGCCGAATGCTGTTCTGGAGATCACATCCGAAGTAAGAGCCTGGAGTTCTTCCCATACGTTCAACTCACAGGACCCTTGAGCAGATGCTGCATTCTCCCATCTCTTGATCAATTGTTCACAACTGGCTACGAATGCAGGTGTCATCCCCTGTTCACCACAGACATAGAAACAGGGTACATGTCATGATTGTGTGCATCTCAGCATGCATGAACAAACACACAAATGTTAGACCCCTAACATCAAAGATAATTAATGATGTTTTTTTGTCTAGTCTGAAACTATTAAATAGAACATGATAACCACATCTATCAACTTAAATTGATGATAATTAAGTATGGCACAATTTCTGCTAGATAGGTTCAGACTGCACAAAAAAATATCATTTACCATACCTTTCACTGGGGCTTCACATGGGCACTAAGCAAAAGAGATCAGCAAACAAGCGGCGACAATATATATATACATAGAAGGAAGCTCCATCCTAACAACTCAATCTATACTAGGCCAGGATATCATTTTCATTGAATATTTCCCCTCTAGCATTCAACAAGACAGAGATAAAGAGAGTTATCATGGTTTGCCATACATGGAGCTATCGGATTCTCTCTCTCTCTCTCTCTCTCTCTCTCTCTCTCCATTTCTCTTACAGAAACAGAAACAGCGAGTTTTGTCATGGTGTCTCAGAGTAATCATGATCTCCACAAACAAGGTTGGGATAAATTAGGTGTAGGAGGAAAACCTTTAGCTTGTCAAGATAGAAGGCGGGGTTGATTATTTTTCTACGCGTTGCCCACTGTTCTCCTTCCAAGGTCGTAATTCCCAGAGCCACAAACTTTAAAAGAGGATGTACCGGTGGCTTCCCAAAGTGGCCAAACTTATTGGTCAGGATGTCCTTCACCATCTCCGGATCCGTAATGGTCACCACAGGGGACGCACCGGACCATAAGAGAAACATCTTCCCTGCAACAGTTCAAACATCCTGTGCGTGAAAATTGATTAACCCAATCTCTCTCTTTCTCTCTCCCTCTCTCTCATATCAATCACAAAGTGAATTATTAATGGTGGGTACACAGAGTTCATAGACCTACCATATTTTTTCTGCATTTCGGCCGAGAATGGGGTGACGCGCGGTACAATAGCGTGAGACATGTCCATGGGCTTGGTCCAGGCTTGCTTGGCCATACCGACGTCCTCCATGACATTGCCGACGAAGAGCTTGTAGGGGGGCCATGGACGCCTTGCTGCTTCAGGTATGCTGCCACCTTCCATGGTTTGTACCACTGTGAGTAAACCAACTTCACCACCCAATACAGAAGAACAGAACAAGAGAGCAGCAGAAGAAAGGTAGCTGATGCTCCCATTCTCACGTAGCAATTGATCGGAAGAACCAGTAAGCAGTAAACCAAAGGATGATAATAGTGGGCAACGCCTGGGAGGAGTCCTCCATTTATACAGGCTGTGACTTGCTACACAGGCTTCTCTGTGCGACTTATATTTGTATGACGAAGCTTCTGTGAACCCAGCCTGCTGTCCTGACCTGTGGCTTTCCTGTTGTTGGAAGGAAAAATGCGGAGACTTCGAAAGGAACAATTTGACCACTGGGATTCACAGATTATTCAGGCCGTTTAAATTTGCTGTGATGGATCAATTTTTGGTCAGAACACTTTGTACCGATCGCGATTCCTTGGACGTGAAGCCACTGGGAAGTCATATTTAGGCTTCAAAAGTCTTGAATTTCTACCACGATTGGGACCATGGACGGGCGTGTGGTCGAGACTTTCTACTACGATTGGGACCTACTCCAAAGTAATAATCAAACAAACTGGCCATTTTAACATATTATCATAAATATAATACGAAAAAATATTGGGCCAACAAACTTTTTATATAAGATTGAAAGTTTGAGATTTAATATGTGCTTTACTTTTTCAGATAAAATTTTAATGGATTTTTGGTACCCTTTTTTCAATTTATTTTTCCAATGAATTTCTTTTAGGCCCACAATTTGAAAATTTATATGGTCTGGACTGTTAAAGCTTGGAGACCCACAATTTGGAAATTTTGATATCTTGGCGACGAAGCAAGGCGCTGGCTAAGGTCACGTCTCCGGTTTTCTCTTTGAAGCTGGATTTGGATTTCATCATGTCTAAAATCCGAATCATTTCATCCATCTTGGAAGATCTTTAATCCAACCACCTTGGGCTCCGACGTAGAAAAGCAAGGATATCGGGAGATCCAAATCAGTAGGGATGTCAATGGGTTGTGTTCAGATCAGATGTATCCTTCAATGTATCCAAGTTGTTGGATGTTCATTGTCCAGATCCACGGATTCAAACATGAACCAAGAAATTAAGTCTATCCCATATCCAAGTTCAATTTTTAAATTCACCAATTTGAATGTGACTTTTATATTTGAATCTGAATCCAGCTTTTAAAAATACAACCACATCCAAACTGCTATAATATGTTGAGAACCGACTTTTAAAATGTATAGATATCGAATATAGATATTTGTTTAAAACTACATTCAAATTCGAGTTCAGATCCGTACCTGATCGAATATTTATTCAAAACCAAAATGAAATTCAAGTGCAATTGCATGTCATTTCTTAAATCTAAATCCAATTAATTTCTTAATTAGATATTAAGTTTATATATATATATATATCTCCTAGAAAAGGAATTTTAATGAAAAGAAACAAATCTTTTGATGTATTTGGATACTCCGATGTAGACTGGGCTGGTAATCCCAATGACAAAAGATCTACGTCAGGCTATTGTACATTTGTTGGAGGAAATCTAGTAACATGGAGAAGCAAAAAACAGTCAGTCGTAGCTCGATCAAACGCAGAGGCAGAGTATAGGGCTATGGCATCTTGCACATGTGAACTGGTGTGGTTGAAATCGTTACTGAAAGACATGCTTGTGGACGTAAAGATTCCCATAAAACTTCTTTGTGACAACATGGCAGCAATTCATATTGGAGCAAATCCAGCTTTTCATGAGAGGACAAAGCATATACAAGTTGACTGTCACTTTATCAGGAAAAAAATTCAAGACGGGACTATAGAAACTCCATATGTTAACAGTGACAATCAACTTCCAGATATTTTGACGAAGACCCTTGGACGAAACAAACACTAATACATTTCAAACAAGTTGGGATAGATTGACATCTGTGCACCAACTTGAGGGGGAGATTGTTACAAATTGGAGAAAATCACCTCATGAGTTGCCTTATTTTGTTACGGAAAGACAACTCCTAAAAGAACGTTGAAGAAAGGAACGTTGAAGAAATGAACGTTGTCTTCTTTCCTTCCTCTCGTTGTTTCCTCTCTTAGCTCTTTAGCCGTAGCATGTAACAGAAATAAAAAAATTGGTGGTTTCTCCCGTGGATGTAGGCATTCAAGCCGAACCACGTAAATCTTGCCCCTGTTTTTTCTTGTCTAGCTTGACACTCCATTAGATTCAGGATTTTAATACACCTTGCATCCATTGATATCCCAACCTTCTTGAAGCTCTCTGGTTCGTTTGGATCATTGTCAATCATGTATGCTTCCAATAGCAGTGTCAACACATCATCATTCCTGGCATCTTCAGTATTCATCTCCTCGATCCTCTTCCTTATGATGTCTTGCAGGATGATCGTCGCTTCTTGGTTGGGCTTCTTCATCCTAAGGCTTCCCTCTGTCGGGATGAATCTGCATAAATTAAAGTTTGGTATCATCATGGATGGATCAAGAAAGGATGATCTTAATCCACACGTAATAGCGTCATGTGCTTATCTGATAACATCTTAATACATCCTTACTTTTCCAGCTTTTACCATGATGCTAAAATACTGAAATCTCAATGACAGTAAGTTGTTCTGTACTTAGTGAACTGAACAAGGCACTTTCAGAGTTGATCTGCTCACCATAGCTAATTTAAGGGACATCCCTCACCCGAAGAATTCAAGGAAAAAAGAGAAAGAAATAAGAAGAAAAGATTCTGACCTGAATCCAGGCAACCGCATTTTCCAAAGATCTTGGAATCCCCTTTTAGCTTGCTCTTTCTGGATGTGGAACAGTCGCTTTCCTTTTTTTTGATCTTTCCCGAACAGCATCTTTGAGGTTTTGATTTCATTGAGTGTCTGCATCTCAGCAAACACATCCAATTCACAGGATCCGCTGATAGCAGTTAACTTTTCCCATGTCTTTAAAAGTTCACTATTGCTGAAAGAAAAAGTTGGCACCATTCCCTACAACATTCAATGGCAAAGATCAACCAAAAAATCACTTTCGAGAACTAGATGGCTAGTTTAACCTGCCAAACTCGGCAATCATTCCATCAATGACATAATACTAACGGAGTGAAGGCTCTTCAGGTGAAGCTGGTCAGTGGGCTCATCCAAGAAGATGGGGAAGGAAAAAACTCTTTGGATCCAACTTCATCAAGATTTGGTTTACAACTAGGTTTTTAAGAAGGGAAACGGCATAGATAAGAGCATAAAAATTGAAGAGATAATCAAACCTTTATTTGTTCGAAATGAAATGCTGGGTTAAGAATCTCTCTGTGGGCAGCCCACTTCTCGCCATTATAGCTAAGGGTCCCTGTGACCAGTGACCTCAAGGATGGAGGGGGGTGGGGTTTTGAGGAAGTGGCCAGACTTGTTGGCAAGAATTTCTTCCGCCAGTTCCGGTGACGCCACAAGAACCACAGGTGTGCTCCCGTACCAAACCACGCTCACCTTGCCTGAAACATTCCAGTTAATTTTAATTCCCATAATTATTAAATTAAGACGTTATTATGTTTAATTAGTGTTTGCAAACATATTAGAACGTTCATATTTTGTTTAAAATAATTTCTAACAAGAGTTAAAATAGGTTTTAATTTTTGTCCTTGACTTAATTAGTTCGATATATATATGTGTACTAGTTAATATTAATTTTTTATGTTATTTTTTTATTAAATTCAGGCTATGGTCCGGCATATGCGTAGGCCCTGGCTGCAGGCGCAGGCTCCATGCCGGCCTGATGCCTAGCGGCATTGAGGCCCAAACTGGTTCCCTTGCTGAATAGGATAAGTAATGTCCTAATACTGTAATTAGTAAAAAAGAAGAATCTTTATATAAAACATAAAATAGATATTTAAAATGTTAAAAAACTAAAAAGAACATTTCTCTTGAAAAAAAATCCCCAACATGCCCTAACATCTACCTTTTTTTTGGGTGTAAATATTTGTTAAACAGGGCAGTGCATGCAATTACTTACTCTTCATTCGGGCATATATATATATATTATATTTGTGTGTGTGTGAAAATTAATGATGGTTTGGGCTTTGAGTCATCATGTCATTTACTTTGGACCGTTCGATTTAACATGATATAACAAAAACATGATATACAACAAAAGAAAACAAGACAAAAAATGTCATAAAAATTTTTGTCAACTATTATTACTTCACATTTTTTTTCATTGTTTTATTCTTAACTACCTATTTACATTTTGATGAACTATTTTGGTTAGGTAGTTGGTTAACTTTGGATAGTTAAAATCCATCGTTCACTTATTTTATATATGTATTTGAACGAATTACCTCAACACCAAAGTCATCCTCAACACCAAAGTCATCATTCACTCATATATATATATATATATATATATATATATATATATATATATATATATATATATATATATATATATATATATATATATATATATATATATATATAGTGAATGATGACTTTGGTGTTGAGGTAATTCGTTCAAATACATATATAAAATAAGTGAAGGATGATTTTGACTATCCAAAGTTAACCAACTATATATATATATATATAGTGAGAGAGAAAAAGAAGGAGAGAGAAAGATAAAGAGAGAGTCACCGTATTCCTTTGCAACGCGGTAAAAGTAACCAAGGACCCGTGGACCTATATCGTGAGTCAAGCTCATGGCTTTGGACCATGCCTGGTAAAACCCGCTCATGGTCTCCCTGGTGTTGCCCAAGAAGAGATTGTAGGATGGGCCATGGATTCCCTGCTTCTTCAGCCACCTTTTAATCGTCAATGGCTTCCACCACACCATGTACAGCACCTTCTACACTGCCCATGCAAGAAGCAAGCCAGGCAATACCACCAGCAGTACCATTCTCTGGGCAATAACAACAAGAAAAGGACGACTGAGATAAAGAGTTCTCTCAACTAGAGGTTTATGAGCTGAGGAAGTGTAAAGTGCAGATGAACATACATTTATTTATAGCCAAGATGCCACACTGCCATCAGTAACGACCAGTTAGCTTGCTCTTTCTAAAACATTTGTCTTATTGAAAAGGAAAATACAGTGTAACTTTGACAACACAATTATATATGTATAGTAGAATCACTTTTGCACAAGATTAGTCTGTTGGTGTATGAAACTTGATTCATACTAGACACTCATATGCAATACTTATGTAAGAGCATTTATGTCATTTTGTACTAATGCGGGTTTTGTCCTAATCCTTATGTTGAGAGGAGGGCCGCAGTTTTCTTTGTGGTCCTCTCTGAGAGTGTCTGTGTTCATCTGTGAGGTAATAATAAAGATCTGTGCGACCGTGGAAGTAGGAAATTATTGCTCCGAACCACGTAAATCTTTGTCTTCTTCTTTGTTGCTTCTAACACCCTCTTGAGAGTGCGTGAGAAGAGTTGTTGTTTGTTCCTAATACAGCCAAGCCATCTCTCAAGTGAACTGCCCATTCTACGTTTTAACTCAATCAACTCTGAACATCAAAAACAAAACATCCAAGTTAATTAGAAATAAAAATTTCTTAAATTTTCTTCAATTATACTTTTGAAATGCTGTGTGGACTGCACTCTTGAATTGGCTACCGTAAACTCAAATCTTCATACATCAGACCTGATAAGAATGGTCGGAGCCATTGGGAAATTGCGTTAAAAAAAAAAAGGAAAGTCTAATTATGTTTTCGAGAGATTAAAGCACCCTCAAAGAAGGAAACAAATGAGTTTAAACTGAGTTCTCTTACCTCCTTCATGAGCTAATTCAGTTCTCTAAGAATACAATCGATCCATTGTGACAGACACGTTAGAGAAAAGAAGAAAGATGTAAACATTTTTGTCATGTAATACATCATGATGGATGGACGGTCATGAATAAGTTGGGTGACATTGGCTAACTTTTTGTCCAAGTAAGCAAAGGCTAGCCCACAGAAAATCAAGGCCAGATGCATTGGTTGCTCTGCGATCAACATCATTGAATCATAATTAATTCTCACCATTGTGGAGCATTATAATTGCTCTGCAACCAATTTATTAAGCAATTCTACCTGCACATTTTGGTACTATTTGGAAGCTTTCTCAGCTGATATGTTGTTGATCATAATGGAGTTGGCTGGACCACCCTGCGCACACAACAAATATATAATCCTTTAAAATTGACCTTGGTTAGGTAGATGGGTGGCATTTGATAGTTAAAGTCATCGTTCAGTCATCTATATATATATATATATACCAAAGTCATCGTTCAGTCATCTATATATATATATATATATACCAAAGTCATCATTTAGTCATATATATATATATATATATGTATATATATTGAGAGAGAGAGAGAGAGAGGAAGAGAGAGAGATACCATATTCCTTGGCAACGTGGTAAAGGTAAGCAAGGACCCGTAGAGCTATGTCGTAAAATCTGCTCATGGTCTCCCTGGTGTTGCCAAAGAAGAGCTGGTAGGATGGGCCATGGATTCCCTGCTTCCTCAGCCACCTTTGAATCCTCAATGGCTTCCACCACGCCATGTACAGCATCTTCCACACTGCCCACACAAGAAGCAAACCAGGCAATACCACCAGCAGTACCATTCTGTAGGCGAGAAGAAGAGGGTGAATAAGATAAAGAGTTCTCTCAAGCAGAGGTTTATGAGCTGAGGATGTGTATGTTGTAATGTGCAGAGGAACATACATATATTTATAGCCAAGATGCCACACTGCCATTGGTGATGACCAGTTTAGCTTACTGTTTCCAAAACATTTCTCTTATTGATTGACTTTTGACTTTTTAATTCGCTTTTCAAAGAAAAATTGTACTACCCTAATCGAAAATCTTAATACTTTCCCAACACAATTATATATGTACCGAGAGAAGTTACAAGTCCCACCGAATATCAGTAGAACTGCCCATTCTGTGTTGTAACTCAATCAGTTCTGAAACAGTAACAGTTAAATGAAAATATATTTGAAAAAGTTTAAAACAAAATATCCAAGTTAATTAGAAATAAAAGTTTCTTAAATTTTCTTCAGCTGTATTTTTGAAATGCTGTGTAGCATGCACTATTGAATTGTCTACTGTTAATTCAAATCTTTATGCATGGACTTAATGAGAATTGTCAGGATCATTGATTTTTAGGAGATCAAATGGTGGAGATTGAGTTATAAAAAATGAAAGTCTAATTGTATTTTCAAGAGATTAAAGCACCCTAAAAGAAGGAAACAAATGAGTTTAAATTGAGTTCTCTTTACCTCCTTTATGAGCTAATTCAGATCTCTAAGAATACAATTAGATTTTCTTTTTTTCAACTTAGTATCTACGGTATGATCTTTGCAAAATCAATAGTCCAGACAGTTCTCATGAAATTTGGCATGTATATATATATATATATATATATATATATATATATATATATATATATATATATATATATATATATATATATATATATATATATATATATATATATATATCAGAGCTTAACGACAAAGGGTACGGGTACTTTAGAATTATAATAATGAAATATATATTTTAGCCTTTTAATGTTTTTTACAATACTTCTTTTTCACTTTATGAAGGGTATTTTAGTCATTACACATCCAGGGGCACCCATAGAACAAGTTTAGGATCATAATTGGGTACTAGAATTCTCATTTTGAATCCCTTATGCCATATTTTATGAATTCGTGATTATAACATTTATTCTCATACGCATGATATAGAAATCAAACACATTGTGAACAAGTTTGGAAATTTAGTGAATGGTTATTGGTGTTTTAGTAGTTTCTGGTGTTTTAGCATTCAAACTATTGGGACAGCGAGGGTGTCCTTATATGTTTGGAGGGAAGAGAAAGTTGGGACATTAATTTAATGCTTTCCTTAGATTATTGGCAAAGTAAGACAGTTTTTTTTACTATTTTTTTTTGCATAACATCTTCTAAAACGTATAAAAAAATCTCTCTCACACGTAGCACAAAGACTGGTGCCATGTGACGATCATGTCCATTATTCCAGTGGTGTAGAAACATGTGGCCAACTTGAAATTATTTTATTTTTAAATAACATCTGTAAATAATTACCTTTATATATATATATATATATATATATATATATATATATATATATATATATATATATATATATATATCCAACAACATTGGATCTTATTATTAAATCGAAGTGGTGAGACTTGATCCGAACTCCGAGTGATTCCATCTCGCTAACACACACTTCCCGGTTCTCATATTTGGGCATTCCCCTGCGCTCAGGCTGTGAAAGAAAAATGAGAAAGTTAGATTTTGAATTTTTTTTACAACCAACACCTAGATCTTCAGCATTCTTGGAAGAATGGAGTCAGAATTCTAACAATGGTGGAGTATCGTCGAGCCGAACTCAAGCCTGTTCTATAGAGCTCGGTTCGAGTTTGAGAAGAGTTCAAACTCCAGTTTTCTGAATCGAGTCGAGTCGAGCCGAGTTCGAGATATACTGACTCCTGTGCAGCCCTACCTGCACGAGCAATTAAGTCTCTCGACCTGTAGTTTGTCCGCATAATGCATTGAACACAGACACATGCCCCACAGACGACAACAGCATTGAAATTTTTTGCATCCGAAATAACTAGCATTTGCCAAAAAATATCTTGATTAAGTTTGATATGCACCTTCGTTACACACGAAATTATTCCAATATTCTCTCATTTATTATGAGAAACATGACTAGCGTTAAAAGAAGGATACGTGACGATGCTTTCATTCTACGTTTAGATTGGGTCTAATTTCTCATTCTCAGCCATAAAGTTACCTCCTATTACACACGAAAAAAACATTAAAAAAAGCCGTTTAGAACTTTAAAAAAACACCGTCTTTTTTTAGCCAAGTAGAGTTTTTTTTCATATTTTTTTTAATGAGAAACTGTTTGTTTTCATTTTTTAATGTTTGATTTGCTGCAAATCTATTTGTTTTTTATGTTTGTGTTATTAGTTTTCTAGCTTATTTTAATTTTTTAAAATTTTACTGTTTTTTTACAACCTCACCGTTTAAAACGCTAGAAAGTTTTTTGTGAGCAGCCGACTCACTTTTAGATCAAGTAGCCTAAGTTTACTGAGTTGGTAACACAATTAAGCAGTTGAGATTGCAGCCGTTTGATCAAACTCAATTGAGAGAATATACTCTTCGAAGAATGGTAAATCCAAAGGTTCAACATTCCGTGACACTTCTCACGTAACAATGTTCCGTTACACATAGTAACTTTCGTTAAGAAAATAGAGTGAGAAAATCAATTGTCTGTGTGGGATTCACTTTTCATGGGAAAGAGTTCTCCGTCTAGATCAGCACTAAAATCAGAAAAAGAAGAGTACATTGACACATTTCAGTTGGGTTTTCCTCTAAATTTATTCCAACTCTGTGCATTTATTGCTGTCAGCAAATCCATTTCCTCAAGTGCATAACTACAATTAACAGAGTGTACTGCACATCCATTTATCCTTCGAGTAACAAGAGTACGAACTTCTGCTGAATCACATTAACGCAAGGATGCACGCATCGTTTCCATGTAAGTCAAGGATAACTTTGAAAAAAAAAAGGAATTGTTTAATTATTCAACCAACAATCTGTCGATCATAAGTGTCACTATTACTTGAACACATAATTCTTTCGGTAAATAAATTGCAGAAACGATGACATTGGTGTCTGTTGAACAATCAATGGAAGTGAAGTAACTGGTGGAACCTGTTGAACAATCAATGGAATGAAGTAAATGGTGGAACATCATCATTCCTGCCAGCTGAAAAATCACTCGAGAAATGAAATGATCTGGAAGAGGCAGCTACCATGTCCATGGGAAAGGCAGGAACCATTAAAGCTGGTTAGTTTGTCGATAGAGTCGTAACGGTATCTTGCGTGCATGTCTTTTCCCTCTAGTTTATACCACCTTTCTCTTGTTCGTCCTTTAATTACTAACAGAAGAAACATTCAACTGCGTGTTTAATTTGTCTGCTAGAAACTGCTGACATTGCCCTCCAAATTAATTATTACAATTCATCAGACAAGAAGATCAACTAAGGACACAAACACTTGGAATGCCAAGCTTTCCTTATTCGACAACCAGGCGAGAACACACAAACGAAGCCCTGATATCTTGGATACTCACAGCCGTGAGATGTTAATATACGCATCTCATGACGCTAGATTTTATGCAAGATGAGATGGGCTCCATATTGAGGTTGAAGAGTTAAAACGGGGGAAGGTGCATGACTGTAGGAAGGAGCGAGCTCAAACGAAAACTGTTGCAGAATCATGGCTAGCACCACCCTTGCCTCAACCATGCTAAAGTTCTGACCAATGCAGACCCTCGATCCCCAGCCAAATGGTAAGAAGCCGAATTGATGTTTGGAGGCATTTGCGACACCCTCGGAGAATCTTTCTGGCTTAAACTCTTTTGAGTCATCACCCCAAAGCTCAGGATCATGATGAATTAACTGAGTAAGTAATAACAGCTGCACTCCAGCAGGGATTTCAAACTTCCCCACCTTCATCTTCTTGGATGCTTCTCTTCCCAACATTCCTACTGGAGGATACAACCTCAGAACTTCACACAGAACCATGGTAACCTGCAAATGTTGTATGAAATAGGGAGACTCAATTGTCAGGAGAAATTATTTTTCTTTGCAGAGTTCTTCAATGCACAAAACTTGGATGTTTATCAGGATGGTTCATCCAATGACAGGATCTGTGGGCGTTGCAAAGGTCTTTCTCAAGCAAAGGCCCATTAGTGAATAGTTAACTAAAGAATTTGTAGCATGATATTAAAAGTAGAATGAGTATTGTTTTTCTAAAGGCTTCTTCTGTCACAATTCAGAAAGCGAACGGCCTTTTAGCAGCTGGTCAACAAGAGCAGCTTAGGATGTTTTTAACTTGAAGGAGTTCAAAGGTTCAGTACCCAGTGCAGCTCTCGGCTTCGAGCCGAGAGGTTTCTATCATATCCATTGCTTAACGATCGAGGGCCAAGGAGGAAAAAAGAGACAAAAAGATTTTGCTAGTTTAGGTATCAGAATATACATATAGATTTAGATGGAAAAACAGTAAATGGCTATTCTCTCACTTCTATGTGAAACTCTTTTGAAACTGATACCTTTCACACATGAGTGCCACCCCTTAGATCACACGCAGATTTGGCCTTGTAGCTTGTAATGATCTCTGTAAGTTTTAAACTTGTCTCCTTATATAATTGATCTAAAGGATTACCTCTACCCAATTAATGGTGCACTTTTGAGAAACATGCAGATGCATAGAACACAAGAATTAGTAGCATGGCACTCACCATTTTTAACTGGTTCAAGACGTCGAATGTCGGAATTTCGTTTCCGCATATTCGAAGAACCTCTTCTCTTGCGCGGACTTGCCATTCAGGATGCATAGCCAGCACAACCATGGTCCATGTCAATAAGACAGCAGTAGTCCCCTGTCCTGCAAAGTAGAACACCTTGCATTCTTCAACTACCTCATCCATTGATATCCCAACCTTCTTGAAGCTCTCTGGTTCGTTTGGATCATTGTCAATCATGTATGCTTCCAATAGCAGTGTCAACAGATCACCACTCCTGGCATCGTCAGTTTCCATCTCCTTCATCCTCTGCCTTGTGATGTCTTGCAGGATGATCGTCGCTTCTTGGTGGAGCTTCTGCGTTCTTAGGCTTTCCTCTGTTGGGAAGAATCTGCATAAATCGAAGTTCGGTATCATCATGGATGGACCAAGAAAGGATGATCTTAATCTACACGTAATAGCAAGAAATTATCATGTGCTTAGCTGATGACATCTTAATGCATCCTTACTTTTCCAGCTTTTACCAAGATACGAAAATACTGAAATCTCAACGACAGAAGTTGTTCTGTACTTTTAGTGAACTGAACAAGGCACTTTCAGGGTTGATCTGCTCACCAAAGTTAATTTAAGGGACATCCCACACCCGAAGAATTCAAGGAAAAAAAGAGAAAGAAATAAGAAGAAAAGATTCTGACCTGGATCCAGGCAACTGCATTTTCCAAAGAGCTTGGAATCCCCTTTCAGCTTGCTCTTTCTGGATCTGGAACAGTCGCTTTCCCTTTTCTTCATCTTTCCCGAACAGCATCTTTGACATCACAAATTCAGTGAGTGTCTGCATCTCAGCAAACACATCCAATTCACAGGATCCGCTGACAGCAGTTAACTTGACCCATTTCTTTAAAACTTCACTAGTGCTGAAAGAAAAAGCTGGCAGCATTCCCTACAGCATTCAGTGACAAAGATCAACCAAACGACCACTTTCGATAACTAGCCGGCAAGTTTAACCTGCCAAACTCAGCAATCTTTTCATCAATGACATAATACTAATGGGGTGAAGGCTCTTCAGGTGAAGCTGGTCAGTGGGCTCATCCAAGAAGATGGGGAAGGAAAAAACTTGAGTTTGGATCCAATTTGATCAAGATTTGGTTTACAACTAAGTGCATCAAAATTGAAGGAATAATCAAACCTTTATTTGTTCGAGATAAAATGCTGGGTTAAGAATCTTCCTGTGGGCAGCCCACTTCTCGCCATCATAGATAATGGTCCCTGTGACCAGTGGCCTCAAGGATGGAGGGGGTGGGGTCTTGAGGAAGTGGCCAGACTTGTTGGCAAGAATTTCTTTCGCCAGTTCCGGCGACGCCACAAGAACCACAGGCGTGCTCCCGTACCAAACCACGCTCACCTTGCCTGAAACATTCCAGTTAATTTTAATTCCCATAATTATTAAAAAACCAACTAAAAGGAACAAAGACAAAGAAAGGACAAAACTATACAATGGAGAGCACATCTAAATTATATGAGTAGAATAATTTACATGAAAATTAAATTAAGACGTTATTATGTTTAATTAGTGTTTGCAAATGTAATGTCCATGTTTTGTTTAAAATGATTTCTAAGAAGAGTTCAATAGGTTTTATTTTTGTCGTTGACCTATATGTTTGCTATATACGTATATTGGGAAAATTGAATGGTAGCTTTACATTTTCAAAGTCGCATAGTTGTTTCATCAATATGATATGATGGATCATTAAAAGAAAAAGACAAAAGAAAAGTGACCAGTATTTTCATGATTTGATATTAGTTCACACATTTTTCTTTTATTTTTTCAACATCCATCTACTTCAAACTGATGACCTAATTACATGACTGCAACTAATTACATGACTGCAACTACATGACATCATTTACATTATATGTGTATATAAAAGGAAT